>NW_025534832.1:0-146878 GCF_020615455.1 Coregonus clupeaformis
AACAAGTATTTGATACACTGCCGATTTTGCAGGTTTTCCTACTTACAAAGCATGTAGAGGTCTGTAATTTTTATCATAGGTACACTTCAACTGTGAGAGACGGAATCTAAAACAAAAATCCAGAAAATCACATTGTATGATTTTTTAAGTAATTAATTTGCATTTTATTGCATGACATAAGATTTGATCACCTACCAACCAGTAAGAATTCGGCTCTACAGACCTGTTAGTTTTTCTTTAAGAAGCCCTCCTGTTCTCCACTCATTACCTGTATTAACTGCACCTGTTTGAACTCGTTACCTGTATAAACGACACCTGTCCACACACTCAATCAAACAGACTCCAACCTCTCCACAATGACCAAGACCAGAGAGCTGTGTAAGGACATCAGGGATACAATTGTAGACCTGCACAAGGCTGGGATGGGCTACAGGACAATAGGCAAGCAGCTTGGTGAGAAGGCAACAACTGTTGGTGCAATTATTAGAAAATGGAAGAAGTTCAAGATGATGGTCAATCACCCTAGGTCTTGGGCTCCATGCAAGATCTCAACTCGTGGGGCATCAATGATCATGAGGAAGGTGAGGGATCAGCCCAGAACTACACGGCAGGACCTGGTCAATGACCTGAAGAGAGCTGGGACCACAGTCTCAAAGAAAACCATTAGTAACACACTACGCCGTCATGGATTAAAATCCTGCAGCACACGCAAGGTCCCCCTGCTCAAGCCAGCACATGTCCAGGCCCGTCTGAAGTTTGCCAATGACCATCTGGATGATCCAGAGGAGAAATGGGAGAAGGTCATGTGGTCTGATGAGACAAAAATTGAGCTTTTTGGTCTAAACTCCACTCGCCGTGTTTGGAGGAAGAAGAAGGATGAGTACAACGCCAAGAACACCATCCCAACCGTGAAGCATGGAGGTGGAAACATCATTCTTTGGGGATGATTTTCTGCAAAGGGGACAGGACGACTGCACCGTATTGAGGGGAGGATGGATGGGGCCATGTATTGCGAGATCTTGGCTCTTCCCTCAGTAAGAGCATTGAAGATGGGTCGTGGCTGGGTCTTCCAGCATGACAATGACCCGAAACACACAGCCAGGGCAACTAAGGAGTGGCTCCGTAAGAAGCATCTCAAGATCCTGGAGTGGCCTAGCCAGTCTCCAGACCTGAACCCAATAGAAAATCTTTGGAGGGAGCTGAAAGTCCGTATTGCCCAGTGACAGCCCCGAAACCTGAAGGATCTGGAGAAGGTCTGTATGGAGGAGTGGGCCAAAATCCCTGCTGTAGTGTGTGCAAACCTGGTCAAGACCTACAGGAAACGATGATCTCTGTAATTGCAAACAAAGGTTTCTGTACCAAATATTAAGTTCTGCTTTTCTGATGTATCAAATACTTATGTCATGCAATAAAATGCAAATGAATTACTTAAAAATCATACAATGTGATTTTCTGGATTTTTGTTTTAGATTCCGTCTCTCACAGTTGAAGTGTACCTATGATAAAAATGACAGACCTCTACATGCTTTGTAAGTAGGAAAACCTGCAAAATCGGCAGTGTATCAAATACTTGTTCTCCCCACTGTACATGTAAGTTACCAGAGGGTTGATAAATTTAGTACACTGGCCTCAGTCACAGACTTATAAACACACAGAGCTCTTAGGGTTTCATCAACAGAGGTTAATGTGAAGTCATAGGCGTACATCTACACAGGTCTAATATTCAACTCCTAACACTGGTTATATGTTCCAAATAAAGAAAGGGGAGGATCCTTCATTCAAAAGGGAAACTGGCTGCAGGGTTAATGAACGTTGATCTTTGCTGTCACAATGCCCCTCCGAAACCCAAATCACAACGAAGGGAGGAGTGAAGGATGAGGAGGAAGGAGTGAGGGAGGAGGAAGGGGGCAGGGATTTGTGCACCTGGGGTCAGTCTCCTTGAATAAAGCAGAAAGGCGCTCATATTCACAGAGGTTAATGCCAGGCGAATCACTGGGGATTGAAACTATTGTACAATCTTATTACTGAAGAGGATGAGAGCTTTTTTTTTTTAGGGCATCCACCATTTCCCCTGCAGACTGTAGGCTGTGAAATACTACATTTTGACTGTAGGCCTCTAGTTTCTTACTGAGGCTAGTTGTGTTGAAATTATACACTAGTTATTATACAGGAAGACAGCACACACACACACACACACACACACACACACACACACAGGACAACAGGAGTCAGCGGAGTTAGTTCCAGCTCCATCTCAATCCAATATAAATGTAATCCAGTGGTTTGCGGAGATAGCAGCGAGGTAGGCGAACTGTTCCTGATCATCTGCATGGCACCTTCAGTATTCAAATGCTAAAACGGCTTGCGTGATATTAGGGGTTATTAGTTGAGTTATTTTTTTTTAATTTTACCTTTATTTAACTTGGCAAGTCAGTTAAGAACAAATTCTTATTTACAAAGACGGCCTACACCGGGCCAAACCCGGACGACGCTGGGCCAATTGTGCGCCGCCCTATGGGACTCCCAATCACGGACGGTTGTGATACAGCCTTGAATCGAACCAGGGGTTCTGTAGTGACGCCTCAAGCACTGAGATGCAGTGCCTTAGACCGCTGCGCCGCTCGGGAGCCCAAGAATAACATAGCAAATTACATTAGGTTATCTACACGCTGTTGAGAATTGTGTTTTACCGGAAATAAAAGTAAGCTACCGGAGACAACTCATCTGGCTATACCTGCTGAACGGGGATAACAATATGTTATTTAGATTGTTCAGGTTCACCATCAGCAAATAGTTTTGGTAGTTTTGCTATAAACAATCAGCGTATATGGTCATTTTTAAATATACAGGGTAACGCTCATAATTTCCTAACAAGGACAGCAAATCACGTTTTGCGAGGCGCACTAAATGTCCAAAGAGGTAGGACAAAATAAGGTTACTCCGTAAAAACGTCCAAATGGGTCAAAAGCATTCGATTCTGAGATAGGGGTGAAATCCAAAAATAAATATGAATTGGCTATGTCATAACTCATTTGTAAACAATACATACAGATACATTACTAGCGCAAACACCGTAAAAATTACAAGTTAATTAGTGGGTGATGGTGATTTCAGAATCGTATTGAAAAGGGAAAGATGCACATCCCTACAAGTCAATCCTTGCAGACCTTAGAGAGCTATTTATTTATTTATTTATAACAGCTAATGTTTTATAGCTAGGTTTTTAAGATAGATTTTTCACAAGAGGGGTGTGAACAGTTTGTGTAATGGACGGTGCTTGTGCCCATAGAAACGGCTCTAGATTGCAGGAAATGGCAGTTAAAGGTGTTCAAAAACGCAAAACGTACTCTTCAGCACCACCTTGTTAAAAAGTCCTGGGGAATATCCTGGTGGGTTTGTGTGTGTGCTGCCTCCCTTGGCCCCAGAACAGAGCAACTGTATAGGGGAACGATTACCTCTGTCCAACACACACACAGCTGCAATGTCAGAGAACAAACAAACAAACAAACAAACAAACATGGGTAGCCAGCCCAGTGGGGAACGAGCTCTGCGCTGCTGATCGCCATGTGCTTCTCTTCACCCCCTCACCTCCCTCCCTGCTTGCCTGGGGAAACGAATGGATGTTTATGGGTTCTGTGGATGGGATTTGTTAAGGGGGCATTTAGCCCAGCCTAGAGAGGGAAGAGCAATTCCCATAACACCACATTAACAGATTTGACTTACACACACACAGAGAGGTAGAGAGAGAGATGGGGTAGAGAGAGAGAGAGAGAGAGAGAGAGAGAGAGAGAGAGAGAGAGAGAGAGAGAGAGAGAGAGAGAGAGAGAGAGAGAGACAGAGAGAGAGAGAGACAGAGAGAGAGAGAGAGAGAGAGAGAGAGAGAGACAGAGAGAGAGAGAGACAGAGAGACAGAGAGAGACAGAGAGAGAGAGAGACAGAGAGACAGAGAGAGACAGAGAGAGAGAGACAGAGAGAGAGAGAGAGAGAGAGAGAGAGAGAGAGAGAGAGAGAGAGAGAGAGAGAGAGAGAGAGAGAGAGAGAGAGAGAGAGAGAGAGAGAGAGAGAGAGAGAGAGAGAGAGAGAGAGAGAGAGAGAGAGAGAGAGAGAGAGAGATGGGGTAGAGAGAGAGAGAGAGATGGGGTAGAGAGAAGAGAGAGAGATGGGGTAGAGAGAGAGAGAGAGATATGGGGTAGAGAGAGAGAGAGAGAGAGATGGGGTAGACAGAGAGAGAGAGAGAGGTAGAGAGAAAGAGAGAGATGGGGTAGAGAGAAGAGAGAGCGAGATGGGGTAGAGAGAAGAGAGAGAGAGAGAGAGAGAGAGAGAGAGAGAGAGAGCGAGAGAGAGATGGGGTAGAGAGAAGAGAGAGCTCCCCTAGCCAATAACCTCCACAGGCTGAAGAAAGGAGAGCGAGAATGAGAGAGATGGACGTGTGAGGAAAGAAAATATGCAGTTTATGGAATCTCTCTCTCTCAGCTGGATCCTGGAAACACTAACCGTCCAAGAGCCAAGAGGAGCGGGTGGTATATCGTTGTAGGGTCTTTCCTGACCAGAGCCAACCTTAGTGTTTGTTTGTGTGTGTATGTGCGTGTTTGTCTGTGTGTTTTGTGCGCTGTGTGTGTGCGTTTCCCGTTCCCGTAACCTCCATCGCCCTGGTTCTAGACACCACTCCAAACACCAGGTTTTATAGGTGCTGGGATGGGATGCTAGCGGAGAGTTTACCAGAATCTCAGGCCGCGTCACAAATGGCACCCTATAACCCCTATAGTGCACTACTTTCGACCAGGGCCCATAGGAGATGTTATATATATATATACATACAGTGGGGAAAAAAGTATTTAGTCAGCCACCAATTGTGCAAGTTCTCCCACTTAAAAAGATGAGAGAGGCCTGTAATTTTCATCATAGGTACACGTCAACTATGACAGACAAAATGAGAAAAAAAAATCCAGAAAATCACATTGTAGGATTTTTAATGAATTTATTTGCAAATTATGGTGGAAAATAAGTATTTGGTCAATAACAAACAAGCAAGATTTCTGGCTCTCACAGACCTGTAACTTCTTCTTTAAGAGGCTCCTCTGTCCTCCACTCGTTACCTGTTTTAATGGCACCTGTTTGAACTTGTTATCAGTATAAAAGACCTGTCCACAACCTCAAACAGTCACACTCCAAACTCCACTATGGCCAAGACCAAAGAGCTGTCAAAGGACACCAGAAACAAAATTGTAGACCTGCACCAGGCTGGGAAGACTGAATCTGCAATAGGTAAGCAGCTTGGTTTGAAGAAATCAGCTGTGGGAGCAATTATTAGGAAATGGAAGACATACAAGACCACTGATAATCTCCCTCGATCTGGGGCTCCACGCAAGATCTCACCCCGTGGGGTCAAAATGATCACAAGAACGGTGAGCAAAAATCCCAGAACCACACGGGGGGACCTAGTGAATGACCTGCAGAGAGCTGGGACCAAAGTAACAAAGCCTACCATCAGTAACACACTACGCCGCCAGGGACTCAAATCCTGCAGTGCCAGACGTGTCCCCCTGCTTAAGCCAGTACATGTCCAGGCCCGTCTGAAGTTTGCTAGAGTGCAAGATCCAGAAGAGGATTGGGAGAATGTCATATGGTCAGATGAAACCAAAATAGAACTTTTGGTAAAACTCAACTCGTCGTGTTTGGAGGACAAAGAATGCTGAGTTGCATCCAAAGAACACCATACCTACTGTGAAGCATGGGGGTGAAAACATCATGCTTTGGGGCTGTTTTTCTGCAAAGGGACCAGGGACGACTGATCCGTGTAAAGGAAAGAATGAATGGGGCCATGTATCGTGAGATTTTGAGTGAAAACCTCCTTCCATCAGCAAGGGCATTGAAGATGAAATGTGGCTGGGTCTTTCAGCATGACAATGATCCCAAACACACCACCCGGGCAACGAAGGAGTGGCTTCGAAGAAGCATTTCAAGGTCCTAGATGGAGCCAGTCTCCAGATCTCAACCCCATAGAAAATCTTTGGAGGGGAGTTGAAAGTCCGTGTTGCCCAGCGACAGCCCCAAAACATCACTGCTCTAGAGGAGATCTGCATGGAGGAATGGGCCAAAATACCAGCAACAGTGTGTGAAAACCTTGTGAAGACTTACAGAAAACGTTTGACCTGTGTCATTGCCAACAAAGGGTATATAACAAAGTATTGAGAAACTTTTGTTATTGACCAAATACTTATTTTCCACCATAAGGAGGATAGAGGAGAGGCAGAGGGAGGGAGGAGAGAGGAGGGAGGGGAAGAGGAGAGAGGCAGAGAAGAGGAAGGAGAGAGGAGGGAGGAGAAGAGGAGAGAGGCAGAGAGGAGGAAGGAGAGAGGAGGGAGGAGAAGAGGAGAGAGGCAGAGAGGAGGAAGGAGGAGAGAGGAGGGAGGAGAAGAGGAGAGAGGCAGAGAGGAGGGAGGAGAAGAGGAGAGAGGCAGAGAGGAGGGAGGAGAAGAGGAGAGAGGCAGAGAAGAGGAGAGAGGCAGAGAAGAGGAGAGAGGCAGAGAAGAGGAGAGAGGCAGAGAAGAGGAGAGAGGCAGAGAGGAGGAGAGAGGTAGAGGGAGGGAGGGGAAGAGGAGGAGAGAGGTAGGGAGGAGAGGGAAGAGGAGGAGAGAGAGAGGGAGGGAGGGGAAGAGGAGGAGAGAGGTAGAGGGAGGGAGGGGAAGAGGAGGAGAGAGGTAGAGGGAGGGAGGGGAAGAGGAGGAGAGAGGTAGAGGGAGGGAGGGGAAGAGGAGGGAGAGGTAGAGGGAGGGAGAGCGGAGGAGAGAGGAGAGATGCAGAGGCAGAGGGAGGGGAGGGAGGAGAAGAGGAGGAGAGAGGTAGAGGGAGGGAGGAGAAGCGAGGGAGGGAGGAGAAGCAGAGGAGAGAGGAGAGGCAGAGGGAGGGAGGAGAAGAGGAGGAAGAGGAGGGAGGCAGAGGGAGGGAGGCGAGCGGAGGAGGAGGGAGGGAGGGAGGGAGGCGGAGGAGAGGAGGGAGGAGGCGAAGGAGGAGAGGGAGGGAGGAGGCGGGAGGAGAGGAGGGAGGAGGCGAAGCGGAGGGAGAGGGAGGGAGGGAGGAGAGCGGAGGAGAGGAGGAGGGAAGCGGAGCGAGGGAGGAGAGGGAGGAGGAGGGAGGGAGGAGAGGGAGGAGGCGAAGCGGAGGAGAGGGAGGGAGGGAGGCGAAGAGGAGGAGAGGGAGGGAGGGAGGCGAAGCGGAGGAGAGGGAAGGAGGGAGGCGAAGCGGAGGAGAGGGAGGGAGGGAGGCGAAGCGGAGGAGAGAGGAGAGAGGCAGAGGGAGGGAGGAGAAGAGGAGGAGAGAGGAGAGAGGAGAAGCGGAGGAGAGAGGAGAAAGGCAGAGGGAGAGAGGAGAAAGGAGAGGGAGAGAGGAGAAGGGAGGAGGAGGAGGGGAGGGAGGGAGGAGAAGTGAAGGAGAGAGGAGAGAGGGACAGAGAAGTGAAGGAGAGAGGAGAGAGGGACAGAGAAGCGGAGGAGCGAGGAGAGGAGGAGATAGGAGAGAAGCGGAGGAGGGATGGAGAAGCGGAGGAGGGAGGGAATGGAGAAGCGGAGGAGAGAGGAATGGAGAAGGAACCATTTTACAGATGTACAAATATTCACTGTTGATTCTTGTCATTTCTTTGCCTCTTGTTCTTCAATTGAAGATCATAACCTCTCTCATTAGGTCCATAACGACCAGGTCTCTCATTAAGGTCCATTACGACCAGGTCTCTCATTAAGGTCCATAACGACCAGGTCTCTCATTAAGGTCCATAATGACCAGGTCTTTCATTCATGAATTCATTAAACCATTCATTCCATTAGATACAATGGCTTCAGTCCAAACACGTTATTTGTACCCCCTCAGCCCACGCCACTTTCCCTTGGGGGAAATACCAGTCGAAACTGGATGCAGTTTGATTGCCATCTTAAGTGGAGGTCCAAATCATAAACGTTTCCCCCTCGGGCCCTCGATTTAGCTTGAGGGAGCGAGTGAAGAACTTTGATCACTTGTGGGGTTGATATGACCCACAATTCAATACAAACTGTAGTCACGTCTCAAACTATGGTGGCCGCGAAGTGTCAAATTTAATCAACACGGCTGCATTTTAGGCATGTCAGACAAAATGATGACGCTAGCTTGCTAAATAATATATATATATATATATAGATGACATTGATTTTAGCGTTGGCAAATTGGCTTAGTCTCGTAGTGAGGAGCCTATAAAATGTAGCTAGCTTCATAAACATATTTTGGGGAATTCTGAATTTTTTTGGGAATAAATTGACCAAACTATAAAACTAGCTAGCCAACTATGGGTAACTGTAGCTAGCTAGCTATCTACCTGACGGCAGTGCTAGCTAGCTACCTGACGGCAGTGCTAGCTAGCTACGTTAGCTTACTAGGTACATTAACAGCCTTTAGGTCGGTTGTTTTTAAGCTTAACTTCAAGAGTTCCACCAAGGGCGTCGTGTCTCCGATCACCTCTCGATCGCTCGGGCAAAGGACATTTAAAGGTACACTCAGATGTGATTATGTAAAACGTCATTCAAGGGCTGAGGGTTCAGGGCCGAGGGCTGAGGGTTCAGGGCCGAGGGCTGTCTACTTTGGGTTTGGACTGCAGCCAATGTGTTCCAGGTACCTCTGAAGGCCCTCTGAGAATCCTAAAGCTTTTTTAAACGATTGAAATGAAAGTAGAGATGAAGTACTATATCTCTACATGGCCTTATCTACCACCACTGCATTACCATCTCCCAGATGTCACACACACTAGGGAGAGATTGATTATGGAGATATGGCGTGTAATTCTCTCTCCTCCACCCTCCCTCCCTCCCTCCCTCCCTCCCCCGTCCTCTCCTCCCTCCTCCCTCCCCTCCTCCCTCCCTCCCTCCCTCCACCTATCTCTCACAAGTGACATCAGCCTGCCTTTAGTTTGCAGGCCTTTGAACAGCCAGCGTACCGCCAGCCCCGCTCAACCCACTCATAAGTAATTTTACTGCTAGTAATAAAACCAGATTAAAAGTTGGACTTTATGAACGCTCTTTGTCCCTCATTTGATTGCCGTGCACGGCGGAGCATTCGCCATTATTCCCCCCGGCCCAACGACGGGCGGCATCCCCCTGGAAATGCTCCTGCCCGGTCTCTCTTGCTTCTCCGTCCGTACACAATATCAATTTGTTCATACAGCCTGGAGCGCGAGTCCTGAAAAACCTCCAGAAATTAATCAGACAGCAGGGCTGTAGGTTGCCTGTCAGGGGGATGGATAGGATGCAAAGGAAGCATAGGAGTGGGGTGGTGTGTGTGTGTGTGTGTGTGTGTGTGTGTGTGTGTGTGTGTGTGTGTGTGTCACTGATCCCAGGTGTCTGTGGACAATAAACTAAAGCATGGGACAGGGCGGACGGCCTTCTGTGTATTAACAGCAGCAGGACACACACACACACGGCTGATGAAAAGCACAGAGGATTTCATCTAAGACCTCATATTGATCTCATCAGAATTAACGGTCTGTTTATTCTGTTTAAGTCAGACTGTAGCAATATTGTTAACCTCTCAGAATAGAGAAGGGTCACGGAGGCAGTGTTATATCAACACAAACATACACACCATAGCATACGCACTATTCACACACGTACACATGGATTTTTGTACTGTAGATATGTGGTAGTGGTGGAGTAGGGGCCTGAGGGAACACAGTGTGTTGTGAAATTTTGCTGGACCACAGGAAGAGTAGCTGCTGCCTTGACAGGAACTAATGGGGATCCATAATAAATACAAATAGCTCCGACTACAATCCTCCTACCGCAGAGTAGGTAGTGGTGCTACTAATACTACAGAGTAGGTAGTGGTGCTACTAATACTACAGAGTAGGTAGTGGTGCTACTAATACCACAGAGTAGGTAGTGGTGCTACTAATACTACAGAGTAGGTAGTGGTGCTACTAATACCACAGAGTAGGTAGTGGTGCTACTAATACTACAGAGTAGGTAGTGGTGCTACTAATACTACAGAGTAGGTAGTGGTGCTACTAATACCACAGAGTAGGTAGTGGTGCTACTAATACCACAGAGTAGGTAGTGGTGCTACTAATACTACAGAGTAGGTAGTGGTGCTACTAATACTACAGAGTAGGTAGTGGTGCTACTAATACCACAGAGTAGGTAGTGGTGCTACTAATACCACAGAGTAGGTAGTGGTGCTACTAATACTACAGAGTAGGTAGTGGTGCTACTAATACTACAGAGTAGGCAGTGGTGCTACTAATACCACAGAGTAGGTAGTGGTGCTACTAATACCACAGAGTAGGTAGTGGTGCTACTAATACCACAGAGTAGGTAGTGGTGCTACTAATACTACAGAGTAGGTAGTGGTGCTACTAATACCACAGAGTAGGTAGTGGTGCTACTAATACTACAGAGTAGGTAGTGGTGCTACTAATACCACAGAGTAGGTAGTGGTGCTACTAATACCGCAGAGTAGGTAGTGGTACTGCTAATACCAAAGAGTAGGTAGTGGTACTACTAATACTACAGAGTAGGTAGTGATACTACTAATACCGCAGAGTAGGTAGTGGTGCTACTAATACTACAGAGTAGGTAGTGGTACTACTAATACTACAGAGTAGGTAGTGGTGCTACTAATACTACAGAGTAGGTAGTGGTACTACTAATACTACAGAGTAGGTGGTGGTACTACTAATACTACAGAGTAGGTAGTGGTGCTACTAATACTACAGAGTAGGTAGTGGTGCTACTAATACTACAGAGTAGGTAGTGGTACAAGTAGGTAGTGGTACTACTAATACTACAGAGTAGGTAGTGGTGCTACTAATACTACAGAGTAGGTAGTGGTGCTACTAATACCACAGAGTAGGTAGTGGTGCTACTAATACCACAGAGTAGGTAGTGGTGCTACTAATACTACAGAGTAGGTAGTGGTGCTACTAATACTACAGAGTAGGGAGTGGTACTACTACAGAGTAGGTAGTGGTACTGCTAATACCACAGAGTAGGTAGTGGTACTGCTAATACCACAGAGTAGGTAGTGGTGCTACTAATACCACAGAGTAGGTAGTGGTGCTACTAATACTACAGAGTAGGTAGTGGTGCTACTAATACCACAGAGTAGGTAGTGGTGCTACTAATACTACAGAGTAGGTAGTGGTGCTACTAATACTACAGAGTAGGTAGTGGTGCTACTAATACCACAGAGTAGGTAGTGGTGCTACTAATACTACAGAGTAGGAAGTGGTACTACTAATACTACAGAGTAGGTAGTGGTACTACTAATACTACAGAGTAGGTAGTGGTGCTACTAATACCACAGAGTAGGTAGTGGTGCTACTAATACCACAGAGTAGGTAGTGGTGCTACTAATACCACAGAGTAGGTAGTGGTGCTACTAATACCACAGAGTAGGTAGTGGTGCTACTAATACTACAGAGTAGGTAGTGGTGCTACTAATACTACAGAGTAGGTAGTGGTGCTACTAATACCACAGAGTAGGTAGTGGTACTACTAATACTACAGAGTAGGTAGTGGTACTACTAATACTACAGAGTAGGTAGTGGTGCTACTAATACTACAGAGTAGGTAGTGGTGCTACTAATACCACAGAGTAGGTAGTGGTGCTACTAATACTACAGAGTAGGTAGTGGTGCTACTAATACCACAGAGTAGGTAGTGGTGCTACTAATACCGCAGAGTAGGTAGTGGTACTGCTAATACCACAGAGTAGGTAGTGGTACTACTAATACTACAGAGTAGGTAGTGATACTACTAATACCGCAGAATAGGTAGTGGTACTACTAATACTACAGAGTAGGTAGTGGTGCTACTAATACTACAGAGTAGGTAGTGGTGCTACTAATACTACAGAGTAGGTAGTGGTGCTACTAATACTACAGAGTAGGTAGTGGTACTACTACAGAGTAGGTAGTGGTACTGCTAATACCACAGAGTAGGTAGTGGTGCTACTAATACCACAGAGTAGGTAGTGGTACTACTACAGAGTAGGTAGTGGTACTGCTAATACCACAGAGTAGGTAGTGGTGCTACTACAGAGTAGGTAGTGGTACTGCTAATACCACAGAGTAGGTAGTGGCGCTACTAATACCACAGAGTAGGTAGTGGTACTACTAATACTACAGAGTAGGTAGTGGTGCTACTAATACCACAGAGTAGGTAGTGGTACTGCTAATACCACAGAGTAGGTAGTGGTGCTACTAATACCACAGAGTAGGTAGTGGTGCTACTAATACTACAGAGTAGGTAGTGGTGCTACTAATACCACAGAGTAGGTAGTGGTGCTACTAATACCGCAGAGTAGGTAGTGGTGCTACTAATACCGCAGAGTAGGTAGTGGTGCTACTAATACCGCAGAGTAGGTAGTGGTGCTACTAATACTACAGAGTAGATAGTGGTACTACTAATACTACAGAGTAGATAGAGGTACTACTAATACCGCAGAGTAGATAGAGGTACTACTAATACCGCAGAGTAGGTAGTGGTGCTACTAATACCACAGAGTAGGTAGTGGTACTACTAATACCACAGAGTAGGTAGTGGTACTACTAATACTACAGAGTAGGTAGTGGTGCTACTAATACTACAGAGTAGGTAGTGGTGCTACTAATACTACAGAGTAGGTAGTGGTGCTACTAATACCACAGAGTAGGTAGTGGTGCTACTAATACCACAGAGTAGGTAGTGGTACTACTAATACTACAGAGTAGGTAGTGGTACTACTAATACTACAGAGTAGGTAGTGGTACTACTAATACTACAGAGTAGGTAGTGGTACTACTAATACTACAGAGTAGGTAGTGGTGCTACTAATACCACAGAGTAGGTAGTGGTACTGCTAATACCACAGAGTAGGTAGTGGTGCTACTAATACTACAGAGTAGGTAGTGGTACTACTAATACTACAGAGTAGGTAGTGGTACTACTAATACTACAGAGTAGGTAGTGGTGCTACTAATACTACAGAGTAGGTAGTGGTGCTACTAATACCACAGAGTAGGTAGTGGTGCTACTAATACTACAGAGTAGGTAGTGGTACTACTAATACTACAGAGTAGGTAGTGGTACTACTAATACTACAGAGTAGGTAGTGGTGCTGCTAATACCACAGAGTAGGTAGTGGTACTGCTAATACCACAGAGTAGGTAGTGGTGCTACTAATACTACAGAGTAGGTAGTGGTACTACTAATACTACAGAGTAGGTAGTGGTGCTACTAATACCACAGAGTAGGTAGTGGTGCTACTAATACTACAGAGTAGGTAGTGGTGCTACTAATACCACAGAGTAGGTAGTGGTACTGATAATACCACAGAGTAGGTAGTGGTACTGATAATACCACAGAGTAGGTAGTGGTGCTACTAATACCACAGAGTAGGTAGTGGTGCTACTAATACTACAGAGTAGGTAGTGGTGCTACTAATACCACAGAGTAGGTAGTGGTGCTACTAATAATACAGAGTAGGTAGTGGTGCTACTAATACTACAGAGTAGGTAGTGGTGCTACTAATACCACAGAGTAGGTAGTGGTGCTACTAATACTACAGAGTAGGTAGTGGTGCTACTAATACTACAGAGTAGGTAGTGGTGCTACTAATACTACAGAGTAGGTAGTGGTGCTACTAATACTACAGAGTAGGTAGTGGTGCTACTAATACCACAGAGTAGGTAGTGGTGCTACTAATACCACAGAGTAGGTAGTTGTGCTACTAATACTACAGAGTAGGTAGTGGTGCTACTAATACCACAGAGTAGGTAGTGGTGCTACTAATACTACAGAGTAGGTAGTGGTGCTACTAATACTACAGAGTAGGTAGTGGTGCTACTAATACCACAGAGTAGGTAGTGGTGCTACTAAAACTACAGAGTAGGTAGTGGTGCTACTAATACTACAGAGTAGGTAGTGGTGCTACTAATACTACAGAGTAGGTAGTGGTGCTACTAATACCACAGAGTAGGTAGTGGTGCTACTAATACTACAGAGTAGGTAGTGGTGCTACTAATACCACAGAGTAGGTAGTGGTGCTACTAATACCACAGAGTAGGTAGTGGTGCTACTAATACTACAGAGTAGGTAGTGGTACTACTAATACTACAGAGTAGGTAGTGGTACTACTAATACTACAGAGTAGGTAGTGGTGCTACTAATACCACAGAGTAGGTAGTGGTGCTACTAATACCACAGAGTAGGTAGTGGTGCTACTAATACTACAGAGTAGGTAGTGGTGCTACTAATACCACAGAGTAGGTAGTGGTGCTACTAATACCACAGAGTAGGTAGTGGTGCTACTAATACCACAGAGTAGGTAGTGGTGCTACTAATACCGCAGAGTAGGTAGTGGTACTGCTAATACCACAGAGTAGGTAGTGGTACTACTAATACTACAGAGTAGGTAGTGATACTACTAATACCGCAGAGTAGGTAGTGGTGCTACTAATACCACAGAGTAGGTAGTGGTACTACTAATACTACAGAGTAGGTAGTGGTGCTACTAATACTACAGAGTAGGTAGTGGTACTACTAATACTACAGAGTAGGTAGTGGTACTGCTAATACTACAGAGTAGGTAGTGGTACTACTAATACTACAGAGTAGGTAGTGGTGCTACTAATACTACAGAGTAGGTAGTGGTGCTACTAATACTACGGAGTAGGTAGTGGTGCTACTAATACTACAGAGTAGGTAGTGGTGCTACTAATACCACAGAGTAGGTAGTGGTGCTACTAATACCACAGAGTAGGTAGTGGTGCTACTAATACCACAGAGTAGGTAGTGGTGCTACTAATACTACAGAGTAGGTAGTGGTGCTACTAATACTACAGAGTATGTAGTGGTGCTACTAATACTACAGAGTATGTAGTGGTGCTACTAATACCACAGAGTAGGTAGTGGTGCTACTAATACTACAGAGTAGGTAGTGGTGCTACTAATACTACAGAGTAGGTAGTGGTGCTACTAATACCACAGAGTAGGTAGTGGTGCTACTAATACCACAGAGTAGGTAGTGGTACTACTACAGAGTAGGTAGTGGTACTGCTAATACCACAGAGTAGGTAGTGGTGCTACTACAGAGTAGGTAGTGGTACTGCTAATACCACAGAGTAGGTAGTGGTGCTACTAATACTCACAGAGTAGGTAGTGGTGCTACTAATATTACAGAGTAGGTAGTGGTGCTACTAATACTACAGAGTAGGTAGTGGTACTACTAATACTACAGAGTAGGTAGTGGTACTACTAATACTACAGAGTAGGTAGTGGTGCTACTAATACTACAGAGTAGGTAGTGGTACTGCTAATACTACAGAGTAGGTAGTGGTACTGCTAATACTACAGAGTAGGTAGTGGTACTACTAATACCGCAGAGTAGGTAGTGGTGCTACTAATACTGCAGAGTAGGTAGTGGTGCTACTAATACTACAGAGTAGGTAGTGGTGCTACTAATACTACAGAGTAGGTAGTGGTGCTACTAATACTACAGAGTAGGTAGTGGTACTACTAATACTACAGAGTAGATAGTGGTACTACTAATACTACAGAGTAGGTAGTGATACTACTAATACTACAGAGTAGGTAGTGATACTACTAATACTACAGAGTAGGTAGTGATACTACTAATACTACAGAGTAGGTAGTGGTACTACTAATACTACAGAGTAGGTAGTGGTGCTACTAATACTACAGAGTAGGTAGTGGTACTACTAATACTACAGAGTAGGTAGTGGTGCTACTAATACCACAGAGTAGGTAGTGGTGCTACTAATACTACAGAGTAGGTAGTGGTGCTACTAATACTACAGAGTAGGTAGTGCTACTACTAATACTACAGAGTAGGTAGTGGTACTGCTAATATTACAGAGTAGGTAGTGTTACTACTAATACTACAGAGTAGATAGTGGTACTGCTAATACTACAGAGTAGGTAGTGGTGCTACTAATACTACAGAGTAGGTAGTGGTGCTACTAATACTACAGAGTAGATAGTGGTACTACTAATACTACAGAGTAGGTAGTGTTACTACTAATACTACAGAGTAGGTAGTGGTACTACTAATACTACAGAGTAGGTAGTGGTACTGCTAATATTACAGAGTAGGTAGTGTTACTACTAATACTACAGAGTAGGTAGTGGTGCTACTACAGAGTAGGTAGTGGTACTACTAATACTACAGAGTAGGTAGTGGTCCTGCTAATACTACAGAGTAGATAGTGGTGCTACTAATACTACAGAGTAGGTAGTGCTACTACTAATACTACAGAATTCACTACTACAGCAGTGTATCACCCTGACACACAATAAGACCACTAGAATACATATCGCACATATCATATTCTTTACCCTGACAAACCCTCACATCATATTCTTTACCCTGGCAAACCCTCACATCATATTCTTTAACCTGACAAACCCTCACATATTCTTTAACCTGACAAACCCTCACATCATATTATTTAACCTGACAAACCCTCACATCATATTATTTAACCTGACAAACCCTCACATCATATTCTTTAACCTGAAACCCTCACATCATATTCTTTAACCTGACAAACCCTCACATCATATTCTTTAACCTGAAACCCTCACATCATATTCTTTAACCTGAAACCCTCACATCATATTCTTTAACCTGAAACCCTCACATCATATTCTTTACCCTGACAAACCCTCACATCATATTCTTTAACCTGAAATCCTATTATTATATTCTTTAACCTGACAAACCCTCACATCATATTCTTTAACCTGACAAACCCTCACATCATATTCTTTAACCTGAAATCCTATTATTATATTATTTACCCTGACAAACCCTCATAATATATTCTGTGTCCCCCTAGAGTCGATGTCAGCGCCCCACCTGGGAAATTTAATTAGCATAATACAAATCTGTCCGTTTAAGCTAGAGAAAGGTTTTTTTTTTTTTTGCATTGGATATGTCTCTATACAGGGTCATAGAGCAAAACGGAGACCACAATTGCGTTCATGAGTCTCATCTTTCCATAGAGGGGTCATAATATTGTGTAGGCCAAACCAAATCGGACTCTACAGACAATTTTGTGAGAAGACCGATTTTTCGGGATGTCTCATGGTCTGACAACAGCCGCTCTAGCTCTGTCACCTTTCACCGCAGATGCAGAAGTGCGACATCGGCGGATGCGATCTCGCTTAAAACTGACAAGATGTTTTTCTTTTTCATTTTATTATGCTAATTAGATTTCCGCAGCGTGCGCGGACATCAACCTTAGGGGGTTTTTAATATGGTATTAAGGAGCATAATAATCCCAGTGATTAACGATTTGTCTGCTGTATAATAAAATCTAGTCTACTCTAACCATAATCAAAACTAGTCTGTGGTCCTCTGTAGCTCAATTGGTAGAGCATGGCGCTTGTAACGCCAGGGTAGTGGGTTCGATCCCCTGGACCACCCATACGTAAAAATGTATGCACACATGACTGTAAGTCGCTTTGGATAAAAGCGTCTGCTAAAAGGCATATTATTATTATTATTATTATTATTATTATTAGTCTTAATGTTGTAGCAGTTACCCCTGAATTGGATTTGAAAAATACAAGAAGGATTTGCACCGTATTGTTAATTGCCCGCTTGGAGAGCTGCGGTGTTGAGTTGGAGGAGGATAAGAGTTCAACAGACTAATAGGAGACTAACAGAGGGGAGATGTATTTTCATGTATTCTGACAGGAATATGGAGAGTGACACGGTTGGGTTGTGTTTTCTGACAATGACAGTAACTTCACCGTGGGCAGACTAGAGGCAAAACTTTAGCCGACACCATACACACATTAAGTTATTAATATTATATAGCAGCCGGGAGCACTTTCCAAATAGTCAATTGTTAATGACAAACAGGAATTAAATCCAACAAATATTTATTGGAGCTGGTTTCCGAGTATACTAATATAATTTTTATTGAATGCAGTAAATAATGTACAATATGTAGCTTAAAATGCATAATACAGTATATATATATATATATATATATATATATATATATATATAAATAAATAAAACACACACACAGTTGAAGTCTGAAGTTTACATACACCTTAGCCAAATACATTTAAACTCAGCTTTTCACAATTCCTGACATTTAATCCTAGTAAATATTCCCTGTCTTAGGTCAGTTGGGATCACCACTTTATTTTAAGAATGTGAAATGTCAGAATAATAGTAGAGAGAATTATTTCTTTCAGCTTTTATTTCTTTCATCACATTCCCAGTGGGTCAGAAGTTTACATACACTCAATTAGTATTTGGTAGCATTGCCTTTAAATTGATTAACTTGGGTCAAACGTTTCGGGTAGCCTTCCACAAGTTTCCAACAATAAGTTGGTTAAGGGCTTGTAAGTAAGCATTTAACTGTAATGTCTACACCTGTTGTATTCGGCGCATGTGGCAAATTTTTTTTATTTGATTTGATTTCCCAGCAGCATGGTGGCAGATCAATCAACGGCAGAGGTGCGCACACACACACACACACGACTGCAGAGGCTCTGCCAGTGTGGCCGTACGTACACGCCATTTCACCACAACATCCTATCCAAGATGGCAGCCATCTACTAACCTCAATCACGTGCCAACTGAACTGCCAAGTAGTCCGCAATTACCTTTTAATAGAATCATACCTTCTAGAGAAAACACAGAGACAGACTCCATCTTCTGAAGCCCTGATAATGATACGATCATATGATTACAGGCCGGCCGACATTAAGACTTCTGATATACCGTTTCCTTCCTGAACTAGCTGGGCATAGCCATTATACTACTATTTCTGAGTGCGCTACTCTTGAGGTTTTTCCTCTACAAGCATCATAAACCTTTCATATACAGTATATATATATATATATATATATCACGTCTTTGAAGTCTCTTCTGGGAGCCACTGCGTTATTGAAGATATACATCATAACTCACTGGAAGGGTGTACATTTTCCATTTGAAACAGACCTACTTAGTGAGTTTCCTAACTTTTCCAATCTCCCCACACAGACTAAGTAGCTAGATGGTGACGCCATGGAGACTAGAGACTGGCATGGTGAAGACGGTGATGGGGGCCCAACAGAAGAGATGGCACACCATCACACCTCTAGAGATAGCTAACATACCTCAAGCCATTTCAGAGGTGTGTTGCTCTTTGGCTGTACACATTCCTTCTCTGCTGATCTTTAATTGGGGTTAAGGTTAGGTTAAGGTTTAGGGGAAAACAGGATTTTGAATGGGAATCAATTGTTTGGTCCCCACAAGGACAGTAAAACAAATAGTAAAACAAATGTGTGCGTGCGTGTATGTGTGTCGACATATGTGTCTGAGACCGGCAGAGGCGTGCCATAGGGTCGTACTACGGATTCACGATACTTCAGAGAGTGCATGACCCACTTCCACCCCCCTCACTGCCCAGCCCTCATCGTTCATCTCTCGCTCCATGGATCATCCGCTGACCTTGGGGAAAGACCAAGAGGGTACTGAGGGGGGGAGGATAGAAAGGATTGAGAGGAGAAGAGTGCACTCCACTCCACTCCACTAACCGCCTGTCGGGGCTCTCAAACTGAAAAAAAAAAAAAAAACAGCCGTGGGAAGTCTTTAGTTGACCCGTAATGTTTGAAACTAACAGCATATTAAAAATAAATTCAACTGATAACACTTCCCTCCCAGCCCCGCACCAGGGCATTAAGTATCCTCACGTCCCGGCACATGGGACTCACCCCCAAGTAGGGGGAAGAGAAATGGAAACCGCTTGGTCAGGAACCCGGCTGTAATAAGGCTTCATTAACAGGCTAACGGCTCTCAGTGGATCAATGAGGCCTAAAACTAGATCATTAAAAAGAGTTTTAAGTCATTAACCCAATAAAATGTTGACTGTGGACCGGACGGAGAGATCTTTAGCCAATCAGAGTAGGGCTCCTCTAGTAAGCCTGACTCTCACACCAAGGTGTGCGTGTGTGTCCTGACTGAAGGTGATACCATAGGGCTGTGTCTGAAAACAATCCTAAATCCTAGCTTCCTACATCCTCATTTCCTCGTTTCCTCTCAAAAGCAGAGTGATCGAGGATTTGACAGCTAGTAATGTTTTTCAGAAAACAGCCTAGGCATACCTGCCGAGGATACACTCCCTGACAACGGGGATACACTCCCTGACAACGGGGATACACTCCCTGACAACGGGGATACACTCCCTGACAACGGGGATACACTCCCTGACAACGGGGATACACTCCCTGACAACGGGGATACAACGCGACACAGACGTTGTCTCAACGCGGGTACACGGCCCAGGCCAATCTCACTGCAGTCTGAACAGAAACCGAAGTCGTTCGTCAGAGCAGAGTCAGTCGGATGGAACGGGGTTCAACAACATACTCTGTCATGTCTCTTTACAACAAAGACTAATGTTACCAAACTAGAGAGATCATAGACTCACTGGAACACAACGTTGGCAGTGTAGACTACTAGGGAGTGAGTTACCGTTTTAACATTTAATCAAACACTCAATCTCGAAAATGAGAACGCTAGCTAGCTACTGTACAAGACAACATTAGCTCTATCATAGGTACTGATATGTGTCCAAAGTAAAAGAAAAATGAACAAATGAGAGATAGAGTAATTTCCCATTTAGTGTCTAAGTGGGTGACATGAAAGGCTGGTCATGGCTCACATTCAACACATTCAACACCATAGGACTACCGGGCATGATGACACCTTGCTGTCCCCAGTCCGCCTGGCCTTGCTGCTATTCCAGTTTCAACTGTTCTGCCTGCGGTTACGAAACCCCTACCTGTCCCAGACCTGCTGTTTTCAACTCTTAATGATCGGCATGAAAAAGCCAACTGAGAGACCTGAGCCCTAGGACCATACGTCGGGACTACCGGCCGTGGTGACTCCTTGCTGTCCCCAGTCCGCCTGGCCTTGCTGCTATTCCAGTTTCAACTGTTCTGCCTGCGGTTATGGAACCCCTACCTGTCCCAGACCTGCTGTTTTCAACTCTTAATGATCGGCTATGAAAAGCCAACTGAGATTTATTCCTGATTATTATTTGACCATGCTTGTCACTTATGAACATTTTTGAACATCTTGGCATGGTTCTGTTATAATCTTCACCCGGCACAGCCAGAAGAGGACTGGCCACCCCTCATAGCCTGGTTCCTCTCTAGGTTTCTTCCTAGGTTTTCGCCTTTCTAGGGAGTTTTTCCTAGCCACCGTGCTTTTACACCTGCATTACTAGCTGTTTGGGGTTTTAGGCTGGGTTTCTGTACAGCACTTCGAGATATTAGCTGATGTAAGAAGGGCTATATAAAATAAAATTGATTGATTGATTGATTATCCCAGAAACCCTAGACCAATTGCAATTTGCATACCACCCCAACAGATCCACAGATGATGCAATGTCTATTGCACTCCACACTGCCCTTTCACACCTGGACAAAAGGAACACCTACGTGAGAATGCTATTCATTGACTACAGCTCAGCAATCAACACCATAGTGCCCTCAAAGCTCATCACTGAGCTAAGGACCCTGGGACTAAACACCTCCCTCTGCAGCTGCATCATGGACTTCCTGACGGGCCGCCCTCAGGTGGTAAGGGTAGGTAACCAAATTGAGATGGTTTGGGATGAGTCGGATCGCAGAGTGAAGGAAAAGCACCCAACAAATGCTCAGCATATGTGGGAACTCCTTCAAGACTGTTGGAAAAGCATTCCAGGTGAAGCTGGTTGAGAGAATGCCAAGAGTGTGCAAAGCTGTCATCAAGGCAAAGGGTGGGTATTTGAAGAATCTCAAATATAAAATATATTTTGATTTGTTTAACACTTTTTGGTATACTACATGACTCCATGTGTGTTATTTCATAGTTTTGAGGTCTTCACTATTATTCTACAATGTAGAAAATAGTTTTAAAAAATAAAGAAAAACTGTTGAATTAGTAGGTGTTTAAAACCTTTGAAAAAAAACGGTAAAATAAAATAAAGAGTCCCTGGCTGAATATTGTCCTATAGCGTGCTAACTATTGACTATAGTGTATAATAATAATAATAATAATAATATGCCGTTTAGCAGACGCTTTTATCCAAAGCGACTTACAGTCATGCGTGCATACATTTTTGTGTATGGGTGGTCCCGGGGATCGAACCCACTACCTTGGCGTTACAAGCGCCGTGCTCTACCAGCTGAGCTACAGAGGACCACAGTATCTATTGGGACAACCAGGAGGTAAGTCTCAGTATCTATTGGGCCAGCCAGGAGGTAAGTCTCAGTATCTATTGGGACAACCACGAGGTAAGTATCAGTATCTATTGGGCCAGCCAGGAGGTAAGTCTCAGTATCTATTGGGCCAGCCAGGAGGTAAGTATCAGTATCTATTGGGCCAGCCAGGAGGTATCAGTATCTATTGGGCCAGCAAGGAGGTAAGTATCAGTATCTATTGGGCCAGCCAGGAGATAAGTATCAGTATCTATTGGGCCAACCAGGAGGTATCAGTATCTATTGGGCCAGCCAGGAGGTAAGTACCAGTATCTATTGGGCCAGCCAGGATGTATCAGTATATATTGGGCCAGCCAGGAGGTAAGTACCAGTATCTATTGGGCCAACCAGGAGGTAAGTATCAGTATCTATTGGGCCAACCAGGAGGTAAGTATCAGTATCTATTGGGACAACCAGGAGGTAAGTATCAGTATCTGTTGGGCCAGCCAGGAGGTAAGTATCAGTATATATTGGGCCAGCCAGGAGGTAAGTACCAGTATCTATTGGGCCAGCCAGGAGGTAAGTACCAGTATCTATTGGGCCAGCCAGGAGGTAAGTACCAGTATCTATTGGGCCAGCCAGGAGGTAAGTACCAGTATCTATTGGGCCAGCCAGGAGGTAAGTACCAGTATCTATTGGGCCAGCCAGGAGGTAAGTACCAGTATCTATTGGGCCAGCCAGGAGGTAAGTATCAGTATCTATTGGGCCAACCAGGAGGTATCAGTATCTATTGGGCCAACCAGGAGGTATCAGTATCTATTGGGCCAGCCAGGATGTATCAGTATATATTGGGCCAGCCAGGAGGTAAGTATCAGTATCTATTGGGACAACCAGGAGGTAAGTATCAGTATCTATTGGGACAACCAGGAGGTAAGTACCAGTATCTATTGGGCCAGCCAGGAGGTAAGTACCAGTATCTATTGGGCCAGCCAGGAGGTAAGTATCAGTATCTATTGGGCCAGCCAGGAGGTAAGTATCAGTATCTATTGGGCCAGCCAGGAGGTAAGTATCAGTATATATTGGGCCAGCCAGGAGGTAAGTATCAGTATCTATTGGGCCAGCCAGGAGGTAAGTATCATTATCTATTGGGCCAGCCAGGAGGTAAGTATCAGTATCTATTGGGCCAACCAGGAGGTAAGTACCAGTATCTATTGGGCCAGCCAGGAGGTACCAGTATCTATTGGGCCAGCCAGGAGATACCAGTATCTATTGGGCCAGCCAGGAGGTACCAGTATCTATTGGGCCAGCCAGGAGGTACCAGTATATATTGGGCCAGCCAGGAGGTAAGTACCAGTGAAGGCACCTTCATCCTGCCGTATTGGAGACAAAACAACATGCTCCTCTCCGACAGGGATCATAATACAGAAGGGGCCCATCTACCCACAGGCTCG
Source organism: Coregonus clupeaformis (assembly GCF_020615455.1). Lineage (NCBI taxonomy): Eukaryota > Metazoa > Chordata > Actinopteri > Salmoniformes > Salmonidae > Coregonus > Coregonus clupeaformis. The sequence goes on from NW_025534832.1 coordinate 23,663, forward strand.
TAATTTAAAGGGGTCTTTGCTCGGAATCGGATTCTACAGTACACCAATGATTATTCCACACTGCTGTGATTCCATCAAAACCCTTAATTCTACCCTCCACCTCATCCAACACCATAGTAGGCAGGATGTAGTCCAACTATGCAGAAAGCACTGGGGCATGAAAGTCAGTGCCTTCCTATCCTTTCGGCTTAGCAGAGCTCTAAGCCACCAAATATGAGCCCGGAATTGCTCTTATTGCCTGTGAATATGCACCGGTAGCACCATGGAGCGTAGCTCCAAATAAGCCGAATCAGGCACTGTGCAGTGGATCTCCCAATATTCCGAATTAGGCACAGCATGATCTTGGATTAGCGGCACAGCCACGGTCACGGCAAAGTTACACAAACTGCTCCCTGAAGGATTTTACCACTTCCACTTTCAAGACTGAGCTGGTTCCAAATGTCGTTACATTCATGTTGCTACTTCTGGAAGATAAAGCAGTCACATTTTGTGAGAAAAAAAAAAAGACTTGTTGGCTACAGTAAAAGTGGAGCAGGAGTGATGGAACGTTGTGAGACGACAACCACTAGTTTGGACTTGGAGACTGGTCAAAGGAAGTGCACTAAGGGAATAGGGTGCCATGGAGTTGCACGCTACACCCTCACAGCCTATTCTGCTTCCAGCCAGTCTCTCTACTACAGCAGGAGACGCTATCAGTAGGGTTCTATCAGATCTGCCCTGCGGAGAATGTGGACGGAATCACGGAACCCAGACACACAACGGAATTCAACAATATTCAAAAAATTTACTGAACTTACTAGAAAATGCATTAAATTTGCCCAAGTTTATGGCATGAACAAAAATGCATTAGTGATTCGTATTTTCCATCAACTTTCTGAGGAGGCAATGGAACAGGAATGCCCTCATCTGCTTGTGACCGTTTGTCTACCACTGTGTCGCCGTTCGCGGTGATAGTTTTCCTTCAACTTTCTGAAGAGCCAACTAACCAACTTAAGTCAGTCAGTCCCCGGTCTCTCATGGGCGAGGGTACTGCTGTGGAATGGGAGTCTTAAATCACTCCTTCATTAGACTAGCGTCTCACACTACCGCTCACCATGTCCTGCTCCCCCCCCACTCCTTCTCTCTCTTCCCCCTTCCCCCTCTTGCCCCGCTAATGACGACCCAAATGAGGAGTCATGATGGCTAACATGACGGATCGATTACAGCCAAGCCAGTCTAAACCACGCTAACCAGCTCTGCACCAAGGGCCTGCTCCGTGCGCGTGTGTTCCGTGCGCTAGGTGTGTGCGTGTGTGTGTGTGTGTGTGCGTGCCTATGCCCTTCACAGTAGTCATCTCAGATCTATCTGGGTCTGTCCTTCCATTGGAACCAATTAGAAGAGAGTTGGCGTCTAGGCTCTGACATGGGGAGGAAGAGTCACACTTCACTCATTTAGAACTCTAACGATGAGGAATCCATTTTCCTCCTTTATCTGAGGCCGCAAGGAATACATAGGCTTCTCTGTCCTCTCTCCCGCTCCCTCGCTCCTGTCCTCTCTCCCGCTCCCTCGCTCCTGTCCCCTCTCCCGCTCCCTCGCTCCTATCCCCTCTCCCGCTCCCTCGCTCCTGTCCCCTCTCCCTCGCTCCTGTCCCCTCTCCCGCTCCTGTCCCCTCTCCCTCGCTCCTGTCCTCTCTCCCGCTCCCTCGCTCCTGTCCTCTCCCGCTCCCTCGCTCCTGTCCCCTCTCCCGCTCCCTCGCTCCTGTCCCCTCTCCCGCTCCCTCGCTCCTGTCCCCTCTCCCGCTCCCTCGCTCCTATCCCCTCTCCCGCTCCCTCGCTCCTGTCCCCTCTCCCGCTCCTGTCCTCTCTCCCGCTCCTGTCCCCTCTCCCGCTCCTGTCCCGTCTCCCTCGCTCCTGTCCTCTCTCCCGCTCCCTCGCTCCTGTCCTCTCCCGCTCCCTCGCTCCTGTCCTCTCTCCCGCTCCCTCGCTCCTGTCCTCTCTCCCGCTCCCTCGCTCCTGTCCCCTCTCCCGCTCCCTCGCTCCTGTCCCCTCTCCCGCTCCCTCGCTCCTATCCCCTCTCCCGCTCCCTCGCTCCTGTCCCCTCTCCCTCGCTCCTGTCCCCTCTCCCGCTCCTGTCCCCTCTCCCTCGCTCCTGTCCTCTCTCCCGCTCCCTCGCTCCTGTCCTCTCTCCCGCTCCCTCGCTCCTGTCCTCTCTCCCGCTCCCTCGCTCCTGTCCCCTCTCCCGCTCCCTCGCTCCTGTCCCCTCTCCCGCTCCTCCCCTCTCCCTCGCTCCTGTCCCCTCTCCCGCTCCCTCGCTCCTGTCCCCTCTCCCGCTCCCTCGCTCCTGTCCCCTCTCCCGCTCCTGTCCCCTCTACTCCTCCTGTCCCCTCTCCCGCTCCCTCGCTCCTATCCCCTCTCCCGCTCCCTCGCTCCTGTCCCCTATCCCGCTCCTGTTTTCCCGCTCCTGTCCCCTCTCCCGCTCCTGTCCCTCTCCCGCTCCTGTCCCTCTCCCGCTCCTGTCCTCTCCCGCTCCTGTCCCCTCTCCCGCTCCTGTCCCCTCTCCTGTCCTCTCTCCCGCTCCCGTCCTCTCTCCCGCTCCCTCGCTCCTGTCCTCTCTCCCGCTCCTGCTCCTGTCCTCTCTCCCGCTTCGCTCCTGTCCTCTCTCCCGCTCCTCGCCCTCGCTCCTGTCCTCTCTCCCGCTCCCTCGCTCTGTCTCTCTCCCGCTCCCTCGCTCCTGTCCTCTCTCCCGCTCCTGTCCCCTCTCCCGCTCCTGTCCCCTCTCCCGCTCCTGTCCTCTCTCCCGCTCCTGTCCTCTCTCCCGCTCCCTCGCTCCTGTCCTCTCTCCCGCTCCCTCGCTCCTGTCCTCTCCCGCTCCCTCGCTCCTGTCCTCTCTCCCGCTCCCTCGCTCCTGTCCTCTCTCCCCCTCTCCTGTCCTCTCTCCCGCTCCCTCGCTCCTGTCCTCTCTCCTGCTCCCTCGCTCCTGTCCTCTCTCCCGCTCCCTCGCTCCTGTCCTCTCCCGCTCCCTCGCTCCTGTCCTCTCCCGCTCCCTCGCTCCTGTCCTCTCTCCTGCTCCCCCGCTCCTGTCCTCTCTCAATCTCTGAAGTGTATTACATTAACCTCACTGTCATCGTCTCATCTTAGTGATGTCAGTAATGTGCTAAATGTTAAAGAGTTTTCTCTGCACTCCGCACTGCAGTGCTCTGATCGAAAGCAGACAAAAACACACACACACACACACACACCACATTCTCTACAGTTCACAAACATAAACAGCTTAGCATAGGCTACGTCATCTTCTGGCGTTAAACCATTTTCCAAGATAATATTCCAGCATAATAAACAGTTAATTTAATCTAATTTTATTGTAGTATGTTTTCAATGTAATGGAGTCTTCCAAACATTCTGTCTGTCTGTGTCAGTACCTCAGTCAGTGTCATTATACACACAGACCTAGGCCAAGGAGCCAACTGTCAACCCACTGTGTCATTATCCACACAGACCTAGGCCAAGGAGCCAACTGTCAACCCACTGTGTCATTATCCACACAGACCTAGGCCACGGAGCCGACTGTCAACCCACTGTGTCATTATCCACACAGACCTAGGCCACGGAGCCAACTGTCAACCCACTGTGTCATTATCCACACAGACCTAGGCCAAGGAGCCAACTGTCAACCCACTGTGTCATTATCCACACAGACCTAGGCCACGGAGCCAACTGTCAACCCACTGTGTCATTATCCACACAGACCTAGGCCACGGAGCCAACTGTCAACCCACTGTGTCATTATCCACACAGACCTAGGCCACGGAGCCAACTGTCAACCCACTGTGTCATTATCCACACAGACCTAGGCCACGGAGCCAACTGTCAACACACTGAGTCATTATCCACACAGACCTAGGCCACGGAGCCAACTGTCAACCAACTGTCACAACCCCAAACACACACACAGCAGCCAAATATTTACATGCAATTTCAAAGCCATTACAAATGTGATTATGTTGGCTGTTTGCTGAAGAGGTGACAGTATACATTTATTATGAGGGTGGAGTGCTATGAAAAGGTACATGTCAGTTTGCTCCATTGGCCTCAATCATTTCAATTGAACCATCAAAGTAATCTGCTCAAAGGGACTTCAATTACTATAGAACCATCAAAGTAATCTGCTCAAAGGGACTTCAATTACCGGAGTTAACCTTTTCCATCTTGGCTGAGGTCCATAAATACTTAACAGCAGACAACCTGCCTGCCAGCCCATTGTTTTCCATTTCAGTTATAGATCCCCTGACTGCTTCTGATTCCCCCGGTCTAGTCTTTGTTCTAAAAAGGTGTTTATAATAATTCATGGCATGAAAACAAAAGGAAGTGTTGGTCCGACATCTGGAGAACACAACGACACCAGTAGAAGGACAGGGAGTCAGGGTGTGGTGTGTTTCCCTTCACACCTGTGCTCTCGACCTGTGTCCCCTGTGTGTGTATGTGTGTGTGTCGTGTGTGTGTGTATGTCCCGTGTGTGTGTGTGTATGTCCCATGTGTGTGTGTGTGTGTGTGTGTCTGCCCGCCTCTCTCACTCTCTCCAGGACCTATGTGGCATCGTTCATCACAGTGGGCCTCCTCTATGTGACCGTTAATGTGAGCTGTTTGTGTGGAGTGGCATAGTGTGGTATGGTCATTGGTCAAACTGGGCATGGGGCTGATTTATTCAAATAGGTGGGGGCCTGAGGTACCCGCCTCCCCATCCTCCCTCGTCGCACGGTAGTCGTGGCAACACAAGGGGACAGGCGGGTGATCTGAATGACTGGGGTGAGATTGTTGCCGTGGCGAAGTGAAATTTATAACTTAGCCTTCAGGTGATAATCTAGCCGGCAGGTGCTCAATTGGGCTCATCTTTCATATTGAGACGGAAACAACACACCTGCACTGTTTGTCCCATATCTGCTAATGTATTAAACACTAGCCCTCCTAGCACGCACGCACACACACACACACACACACACACACACACACACACACGCACACACACACACACACACACACACACACACACACATCCTCCTATTCACAAGACTGAGGGGATTTGCCACATAAGTCACGACAATGGCGCTCCGGTCCCTTCTAAGGAGGCTGGGGTATTATCACAGGTTGGCTAATTGGCTAATCTAAAAGGTAGATTTCCCCCTCTCATCCTACCACCTAGGGTTCACCTTGAGCTGTCACACTACAACACACAGACAGTATTATTGGCGTTTCTGACCTTAACATCCTCTGAGGCACTTGCTGGAGAAATAAGGCTTCAAAAGGTGTGTTTATGACAGCTGTCAAGCCCAGCAGTTGCAAATGTACACCGGTTATGTAAACAGTAAACAACAACAGAGCATTGAGGGAATTGTAGAGTACCAGTATCTATTGGGACAACCAGGAGGTAAGTACCAGTATCTATTGGGACAACCAGGAGGTAAGTACCAGTATCTATTGGGACAACCAGGAGGTAAGTACCAGTATCTATTGGGACAACCAGGAGGTAAGTATCAGTATCTATTGGGCCAACCAGGAGGTAAGTATCAGTATATATTGGGCCAACCAGGAGGTAAGTATCAGTATCTATTGGGACAACCAGGAGGTAAGTACCAGTATCTATTGGGACAACCAGGAGGTAAGTATCAGTATCTATTGGGACAACCAGGAGGTAAGTATCAGTATCTATTGGGCCAGCCAGGAGGTAGGTATCAGTATCTATTGGGCCAGCCAGGAGGTAAGTATCAGTATCTATTGGGACAACCAGGAGGTAAGTACCAGTATCTATTGGGACAACCAGGAGGTAAGTATCAGTATCTATTGGGCCAGCCAGGAGGTAAGTATCAGTATCTATTGGGACAACCAGGAGGTAAGTATCAGTATCTATTGGGACAACCAGGAGGTAAGTACCAGTATCTATTGGGACAACCAGGAGGTAAGTATCAGTATCTATTGGGCCAGCCAGGAGGTAAGTACCAGTATCTATTGGGCCAACCAGGAGGTAAGTACCAGTATCTATTGGGCCAACCAGGAGGTAAGTACCAGTATCTATTGGGCCAACCAGGAGGTAAGTATCAGTATCTATTGGGACAACCAGGAGGTAAGTACCAGGCCCACTGTGATGGGTTACTCCTGCGTGGCGCAGTGGTCTAAGGCACTGCATAGCAGTGCTAACTGTGCCACTAGAGATCCTGGTTCGAATCCAGGCTCTGTCGCAGCCGGCCGCGACCGGGAGACTCATGGGCGGCGCACAATTGGCCCAGCGTCGTCCAGGGTAGAGGAGGGAATGGCCGGCAGGGATGTAGCTCAGTTGATAGAGCATGGCGTTTGCAGCGCCAGGGCTGTGGGTTCGATTCCCACGGGGGGCCAGTATAAAAAAATATGTATTCACTAACTGTAAGTCACTCTGGATAAGAGCGTCTGCTAAATGACTAAAATGTAAATGTAAAATGTATCTATTGGGCCAACCAGGAGGTAAGTATCAGTATCTATTGGTCCAGCCAGGAGGTAAGTATCAGTATCTATTGGGCCAGCCAGGAGGTAAGTACCAGTATCTATTGGGCCAACCAGGAGGTAAGTATCAGTATCTATTGGGCCAGCCAGGAGGTAAGTATCAGTATATATTGGGACAACCAGGAGGTAAGTATCAGTATATATTGGGACAACCAGGAGGTAAGTATCAGTATATATTGGGCCAGCCAGGAGGTAAGTATCAGTATCTATTGAGACAACCAGGAGGTAAGTATCAGTATCTATTGGGCCAGCCAGGAGGTAAGTATCAGTATCTATTGGGAGAACCAGGAGGTAAGTATCAGTATCTATTGGGACAACCAGGAGGTAAGTATCAGTTTCTATTGGGCCAGCCAGGAGGTAAGTATCAGTATCTATTGGGAGAACCAGGAGGTAAGTATCAGTATCTATTGGGCCAACCAGGAGGTAAGTATCAGTTTCTATTGGGACAACCAGGAGGTAAGTATCAGTATCTATTGGGCCAGCCAGGAGGTAAGTATCAGTATCTATTGGGTCAACCAGGAGGTAAGTACCAGTATCTATTGGGACAACCAGGAGGTAAGTACCAGTATCTATTGGGACAACCAGGAGGTAAGTATCAGTATCTATTGGGTCAGCCAGGAGGTACCAGTATCTATTGGGCCAGCCAGGAGGTACCAGTATCTATTGGGCCAGCCAGGAGGTACCAGTATCTATTGGGCCAGCCAGGAGGTAAGTATCAGTATCTATTGGGCCAGCCAGGAGGTAAGTATCAGTATCTATTGGGTCAGCCAGGAGGAACCAGTATCTATTGGGCCAGCCAGGAGGTACCAGTATCTATTGGGCCAGCCAGGAGGTACCAGTATCTATTGGGCCAGCCAGGAGGTATCAGTATCTATTGGGCCAGCCAGGAGGTACCAGTATCTATTGGGACAACCAGGAAGTAAGTACCAGTATCTATTGGGCCAGCCAGGAGGTAAGTATCAGTATCTATTGGGCCAGCCAGGAGGTAAGTATCAGTTTCTATTGGGACAACCAGGAGGTAAGTATCAGTATCTATTGGGCCAGCCAGGAGGTAAGTACCAGTATCTATTGGGCCAGCCAGGAGGTAAGTATCAGTATCTATTGGGACAACCAGGAGGTACCAGTATCTATTAGGCCAGCCAGGAGGTACCAGTATCTATTGGGCCAGCCAGGAGGTACCAGTATCTATTGGGTCAGCCAGGAGGTACCAGTATCTATTGGGCCAGCCAGGAGGTACCAGTATCTATTGGGCCAGCCAGGAGGTACCAGTATCTATTGGGCCAGCCAGGAGGTAAGTATCAGTATCTATTGGGCCAGCCAGGAGGTAAGTATCAGTATCTATTGGGTCAGCCAGGAGGTACCAGTATCTATTGGGCCAGCCAGGAGGTACCAGTATCTATTGGGCCAGCCAGGGGGTACCAGTATCTATTGGGCCAGCCAGGGGGTACCAGTATCTATTGGGCCAGCCAGGAGGTACCAGTATCTATTGGGCCAGCCAGGAGGTACCAGTATCTATTGGGCCAGCCAGGAGGTACCAGTATCTATTGGGCCAGCCAGGAGGTACCAGTATCTATTGGGTCAGCCAGGAGGTACCAGTATCTATTGGGCCAGCCAGGAGGTACCAGTATCTATTGGGCCAGCCAGGAGGTACCAGTATCTATTGGGCCAGCCAGGAGGTAAGTATCAGTATCTATTGGGCCAGCCAGGAGGTAAGTACCAGTATCTATTGGGTCAGCCAGGAGGTACCAGTATCTATTGGGACAACCAGGAGGTAAGTACCAGTATCTATTGGGCCAGCCAGGAGGTAAGTACCAGTATCTATTGGGCCAGCCAGGAGGTAGGTACCAGTATCTATTGGGTCAGCCAGGAGGTACCAGTATCTATTGGGACAACCAGGAGGTACCAGTATCTATTGGGCCAGCCAGGGGGTAAGTACCAGTATCTATTGGGCCAGCCAGGAGGTAAGTACCAGTATCTATTGGGCCAGCCAGGAGGTACCAGTATCTATTGGGCCAGCCAGGAGGTAAGTACCAGTATCTATTGGGCCAGCCAGGAGGTAGGTACCAGTATCTATTGGGTCAGCCAGGAGGTACCAGTATCTATTGGGCCAGCCAGGAGGTACCAGTATCTATTGGGCCAGCCAGGGGGTAAGTACCAGTATCTATTGGGCCAGCCAGGGGGTAAGTACCAGTATCTATTGGGCCAGCCAGGAGGTAAGTACCAGTATCTATTGGGCCAGCCAGGAGGTAAGTACCAGTATCTATTGGGCCAGCCAGGAGGTAAGTACCAGTATCTATTGGGCCAGCCAGGAGGTAAGTATCAGTATCTATTGGGCCAGCCAGGAGGTAGGTACCAGTATCTATTGGGCCAGCCAGGAGGTAAGTACCAGTATCTATTGGGCCAGCCAGGAGGTACCAGTATCTATTGGGTCAGCCAGGGGGTAAGTATCAGTATCTATTGGGCCAGCCAGGAGGTAAGTACCAGTATCTATTGGGCCAGCCAGGAGGTACCAGTATCTATTGGGCCAACCAGGAGGTAAGTACCAGTATCTATTGGGCCAGCCAGGAGGTACCAGTATCTATTGGGCCAGCCAGGAGGTAAGTACCAGTATCTATTGGGCCAGCCAGGAGGTAAGTACCAGTGAAGGCACTTCCATCCTGCCGTATTGGAGCCAAACATTGCCCTTGGATTACACACAACAGATACCTCTGCAAAGCCAAAGCAGCCAGTCTGTGTCTCTGAATGATAAAAGGTCAATATTTGCATCTCGTTTCCATTCTAAACTCTCTACTGGGTGGAGAGAAGTGACAGATGACAGCCGCGCTGCTCCACACTGCAACAAAAGACACACACACACACAGCAACAAAAGACACACACACACACAGCAACAAAAGACACACACACACACACAGCAACAAAAGCATAGTTTGTTCTCTGGGCTGTTGATAGAAGCCGTCTGTTTCACCACCCGCCCGGTTGTGGTTTAGAATTATACAACTAGGTAACGTCCCGAATAGCCCCCTATCCAATATATAGTGCACTATTTTTGGCCAGGGCCCATAGGGTAGTGCACTATGTATGGGGATAGGGTACCATTTGGGACATAGACTACCTCCCGTGGCGGGCACAGAGCTTCCTCTAGGCCTTCAGGGTTTAGAGTTAAATTGGCACACCCAGAGGAAGGCGTGGAAACCTTCCACAGGTAAAAGGTACGCCCAGCAAAGTACCTCAGGTACAAGTTGCAGGTAAAGTTACAACTCTAAGCAGGCTTCAGTCGGCTGCCATCTGGGAGCAGCGAGAGAGAGAGAGAGAGAGACAAGGACAACTCACCTGACCCAAGTCAAGTTAGAGACCTGAACAGGCTGGCTGGCTGTCGGCTGCCACCTGGGAGAGATAGACACCCACCCAGTCCACCCACCTGGCTCGGGACAACAGGCCGGAAGGCTGGGGTGAATGCGACCCACAGCGTGGCAGTTGGGACTTTGAATGTTTGAATCCCTGAGCTACGGCACTATGGAGGGTGGAACAGAACACAACAGAACAGAGAAAGACACAGGGGAGACTACAAACCGGCTGCCAACGGTCCCCTGTCAACCAGGACCTCTAGAGTAGAGGACAACCCTGTGGCACCCTATCCCAAATGGCACCCTATTCCCTATACTGTGCAGTGTACTACCTTTGACCAGGGCCCATAAGGATCTGGACATAAGTAGTACACTATGTAGGGAATAGGGTGCCATTTGGGACGCATTCTAGGAACTGTTTGATTGTACTCTATAGAGGACGTGGTATAGGTATTTTATTAGGATCCCCATTAGCTGTTTCAAAAGCAGCAGCTACTCTTCCTGGGGTCCACACAGAACATGAAACATGACATAATACAGAACATTAACAGACAAGAACAGCTCAAGGACAGAACTACATACATTTTTTTTTTAAGGCACACGTAGCCTACATATCAATACAGACACACAAACTATCTAGGTCAAATAGGGGAGAGGCGTTGTGCCGTGAGGTGTTGCTTTATCAGTTTTTTTAAACCAGGTTTGCTGTTTATTTGAGCAATACGAGATGGAACGGAGTTCCATGCAATAATGTCTCTATATAATACAGTACACGTTCTTGAATTTTGTTCTGGATTTGAGGACTGTGAAAAGACCCTTGGTGGCATGTCTGGTGGGGTAAGTGTGTGTGTGTGTGAGAGCTGTGTGTAAGTTGACTATGCAAACAATTTGGGATTTTCAACACATTAATATTTCTTATAAAAAGAAGAAGTGATGCAGTCAGTCTCTCCTCAACTCTTAGCCAAGAGAGACTGGCATGCATAGTATTTATATCAGCCCTCTGATTACAATGATGGCTGGCTGGGCCTGTAGGGCTGATGGCTGGCTGGGCCTGTAGGGCTGATGGCTGGCTGGCTAGCTGGCCTGTAGGGCTGATGGCTGGCTGGGCTGGCCTGTAGGGCTGATGGCTGGCTGGGCCTGTAGGGCTGATGGCTGGCTGGGCCTGTAGGGCTGATGGCTGGCTGGGCCTGTAGGGCTGATGGCTGGCTGGCTAGCTGAGCCTGTAGGGCTGATGGCTGGCTGGCTAGCTGAGCCTGTAGGGCTGATGGCTGGCTGGCTGGCTGGGCCTGTAGGGCTGATGGCTGGCTGAGCCTGTAGGGCTGATGGCTGGCTGGCTGGCTGAGCCTGTAGGGCTGATGGCTGGCTGGCTGGCTGAGCCTGTAGGGCTGATGGCTGGCTGAGCCTGTAGGGCTGATGGCTGGCTGAGCCTGTAGGGCTGATGGCTGGCTGGCTGAGCCTGTAGGGCTGAGGCTGGCTGGCTGGCTGAGCCTGTAGGGCTGATGGCTGGCTGGCTGGCTGAGCCTGTAGGGCTGATGGCTGGCTAGCTGGCTGAGCCTGTAGGGCTGATGGCTGGCTGGCTGGCTGAGCCTGTAGGGCTGATGGCTGGCTGGCTGGGCCTGTAGGGCTGATGGCTGGCTGGCTGAGCCTGTAGGGCTGATGGCTGGCTGGCTAGCTGAGCCTGTAGGGCTGATGGCTGGCTGGCAGGCTGAGCCTGTAGGGCTGATGGCTGGCTGAGCCTGTAGGGCTGATGTCTGACTGGCTGAGCCTGTAGGGCTGATGCCTGGCTGGGCCTGTAGGGCTGATGGCTGGCTGAGCCTGTAGGGCTGATGGCTGGTTGAGCCTGTAGGGCTGATGGCTGCCTGGCTGGCTGAGCCTGTAGGGCTGATGGCTGGCTGGCTGGGCCTGTAGGGCTGATGGCTGGCTGGCTGGCTGGGCCTGTAGGGCTGATGGCTGGCTGGCTGGCTGGGCCTGTAGGGCTGATGGCTTGGCCCTGGTTCTAAGGTAGTGTGACTGTGATTGGCACTGTTACAGAGACTGATACAATGGTAAACACCACTAAACCTGGAAGGATAAACAAGGCTGTTTGGATGCATTCTGGCCAAAAGACCAAAGCAATCTTCGAGAGCTACATCCATTCTAGTTTGTCTTCCAAGTTATGCCATTATTGCCATCAGCATGGGGGAAACTATGGGCCATTTTGGCTTGGACAAGCCTTCTTACTTATGGGGAAACTATGGGCCATTCTGGCTTGGACAAGCCTTCTTACTTATGGGGAAACTATGGGCCATTCTGGCTTGGACAAGCCTTCTTACTTATGGGGAAACTATGGGCCATTCTGGCTTGGACAAGCCTTCTTACTTATGGGGGAACAAAGTGCATCTGTACTACATGAATTGTTGCCTAGTTTACATCAGAGAGCACAGATTTATTTACTGGTAAGATGCAAAGGCACTCTGCCAGGCCAAGCCCCCGTCTCTCCTGAGCCTCAGTGATGGGAGTCGAGAGCGGTGTGTGTGGCCTCTCAAAAGTGTGTGTGTGTGTTGGGAATTGTGAGTTCGAGGGGTCACCACAGAGGTCAGCTCTCTTACGGTTCTGCTGCCCTCCTTGTTGTCATGCCAGCACTAATCCTTGGCACTGCATTAAATCATCCTGGTGTCCTGGGTACAGACACACACAAAGTGCTCCGAGTCCCTGCCTGCTGACATATTTTGGATGATGCCAAAGCGTTCCATATTCATATCTCCCATCAGCCCCATGACTTAACATGGGAATAATACAGGCCCAATAAATTTAGGCCCATTAATTGCATGTAAAAAGAGGCTAATGTCATTCAGGGATGTAACAGGCAAACACACACACGGGTGAAAACACACACACGGGTGAAAACACACACACACACATGTGACAGGTTAAAGGACATATTCATAGCCTGTTATACACTAAAAAGTATTAGTAAGTTCATGGTATGTAAGGATCTTAAAATATCTAAGGTTAAAAAGATCATGCATCCAATACTAGTTCATAGAGATTGATAAAATTCATAAATGTGTTAAAATCCGTCAAGTGTAAAAGGGTAAAATATTGTAAGAGGAATGTGTAAACTTTATATTGACTACTTTATTTTGTGGTGCCTAATTTAAGGGTAAAAGTGTTAATCTGTGATCTACTAAATGCTCTTAATCTATGAGCCTGAGATCGATTGCTCTGGTCTCCACCCAACTTTCTGGGGAAATCACGGTCTTTTTCTCATTACACAAGTTTTCAGTGAGGAAACAACTGCGTCACTTTCGTGATTATTTCTCCCCTTTTTCAGGGGCGTAACGTTTTGGAGGCTCCGCTGAGATTGCTGCTCAGATGTCCGGCTTCCACATCCTGGTCGCTGAATTCTGAGCCAGCTAAATCCCTACATAACAACCCAGGCAGGCTGCAGTGAGGAAAGTGTTGCTGTTCGAGGGGAGCTGGAAGTTGGTGGTTAAGTACGTGTCAACTGAGGCCGTTGAGAGACCATCAGAGACAGTAAGGACCATCTAATTCAGAGTCAACTCCTGCACAGTAAAGGTTCCTCCTGACCTGTCAACATGACAACCGCCTTGGAAGAACTACAGGAAGAGGTAGTAGGAGAATTGCAAACCCTGACTAAAGACAAGTTACTAGACATATGTGATTTCCTTGACATATCAGGCGAACAGAGAAGAGTTATTCAAGACAAATCCCGCATATCATTGATGACTCACATTATGATGTTCCTTGAAAGAGAGGAAGTTGCAGAGTTAGAAGATGGCGGCATGTCGGAATTATTGTTACTTAAAGACAAAATGACAGAGATGATCAGTGGCATAGATAGCAAGACAGGGCAAACTGACCATGATATTGAAACAGCCAGAACACATCACATAATAGAGGGACTGAGAACTGTAACCCCACAACAAGGGGTGGGAAATGAGCAGAGTACTGCAGACAAAGCCAGTGATTCCCCTGCCCATCTTCAGAGGAGCATGCAGCTCTCACCCAGTGCACAGCCCGGCTCATACTGGCGCAAAGAGTTAAACATTTCTGGTCAGATAGGTGAACCGGGCCAGAAAGATAAACTGACTTTTTCCAGCCTTGCCCATCAGATTGAGAATGGACTTAACAGAGACTATCCTGAGGTAGAAATAGTAGACGCAGTAATCAGGGCTATTTCTCCAGGCTCACAGCTACGCAGCTACTTGGAAGGTAAACCCCAGCTAACTCTTCCCACACTTAGATGCATCCTGCGTTCCCACTTCCAAGAGAAGAGTGCAACAGAGCTTTACAAACAGCTAGCTTCAGAAGCACAGCATAGCAAGGAGACCCCTCAAAGCTTCCTGATGCGCGTCTTAGATTTGAGGCAGAAAGTACTATTTGCTTCCCAGGAGTCAGAATCAGGGCTTAAGTATAACCCTGCCCTAGTCCAGCGCATGTGTTTACACACAGTCCTTACAGGTCTCCAGAGTGACAATATCAGGATAGACATGCAGCCTCTCCTGCTTGATAGCGAAACATCAGATGAGGTTTTGCTAGAGAAGCTTAACATTGCTTGTGCTAATGAGTTAGAAAGACGAAACAAAAAGCGTTTTAATGCCCCACAGCCTGCTACAACTGTAAGTGTAGTCCAGTTAGAAGATACGCCATCTGCAGAGTGTCCTGTGAAGGAAGCCAAAGCTAAGATACCCGCAGAACTGTTAACAGAGTTAGCTGAACTTAAGACAGGTGTAGCTTCCTAAAAGGTCTCAGTGCAGAGATTGCTCAGATTAAGGAGACATTACAGCAGCCTATGTTTCAGTCATCGCCTTATGCCCATGCCCCGCTTCCAGTTAGGAGGCCAGATAGGGACCCCCAGCCACCTGTTTCCCAGCAGCAGTATTACAGCAACTACAGTCAGCCCCAAGCACCTGACCCTGCGCAGTATCAATATGCACCTAACCTGTATACCAACCGCTCTGCTCAAGCTCCAAGGAGGTGTTTTGTCTGCCAGCAGGCCAGAACAGATGCACGCTGCACACACTGCTTCCGATGTGGGAGTGGAGAACATTTTCAAGCTGGATGTAAAAATCCGGGGAGTCAGACCATCCAAAGAGGCCCCTTTAAACGGGGAAGGGTTACCGCTGAGGGACAAGTGTTAACCGTAGCTACCAAAAAGTCCCAGAAATGTGCAAATTGTGCCAGAGAAGAGTCATTTGAGAACCTGAAACAATGTTCATCATGTAAAGAGACACTGTACTGTTCCAAAGGATGTCAAAACCAACATTGGACTAAACATAAGGAAAAATGCACTCACCTGAAAATTGACTCTACCTGTGAAAAGCTTTCCTGTACAGAAGAAAATGCCCACTCTTTACCATCCCTAGCTCAAGGTTGCCACCCCCATAAGGTCACCTCGCTAGTCGGTAGACAGTGCCTTGTTGAGTGTCACCTGAATCGCCACCACCTCCAAGCTCTATGGGACACAGGCTCTCAGGTATCGGTCATTGACGAACGATGGAAAGCGGAATCTCTCCCAAACGCAAGGCTGAGGGATGTTTCAGAAATTCTGGACTCACCTGATGATCTAAGATTGACGGCAGCAAATGGGACTGAAATGCCGTACCTGGGATGGATCGAAACAACTTTTCGGCTAGCCTCTGAAACTGACCAACGAAGGAACTGATCATCCCAGTGCTGGTAATGAAAGGCTGTCACCTATCTCATCCCATCATAGGTTTCAATGTTATTGAGCACATCCTGACAAGGACCGAAAAGACTAAACGGTACAGTACAGTAAAAAAAGCTTTCCCAAGCCTCAAAAGAAATAAGGTGAGGGCTTTTATACAGGCTGTTAGCGCAGAACAGACAGATGAATACGCAGTGAAAACCAAGAAAGAGAAGGTTGCTGTACCAAAACACAGTAGCATTCAGATTGAGTGCCGGGTAGCTTCCCAGCCTTTCAAAGATGACATGACAATGCTTTCCCAGCCAGAGCTGAACCCGCAGTGGCCAGATGAACTTGAGTTCTTTGACACACTAGTCAGAGTTAAGAAAGGTGTTTTTCCAGTTGTCATGCTTGATGTCTCTAACCCCACTGACCACGACATTGCCCTGCTAGGACGCACCATAATCGGTACAGTACAAACCATTATGACTGTGTTACCTGCCCAAGTCTTTGAAAAAGCTGTCACCCCAGCCACAGTGAATCACACCAGTGTTCAAACCCCATGTACTGCTACTGAACAGTGGGATCCACCAGTAGGTTTAAGTCACCTAACCGAAGAACAGAGAGAGGTTGTTAGGAAAATGCTTAGAGAAGAGTGTCACTCCTTCTCCAGATCAGACAATGACTGCATTGAACGATTGAAAATGACTATTTCTCTAAAGGACTCTGAACCAGTCAAGCGCACATACATGTCAGTGCCCAGGCCACTGTATCAGGAGATGAAGGGTTACCTTCATGACCTCATAGCCCAGGGTTGGGTTAGGAAGTCAAACTCTTCATATTCTTCACCTGTCGTTTGCGTTAGGAAGAAGGACGGGACCCTCCGGTTGTGTATAGATTACAGAGACCTGAACAGAAAGACACATCCCGACCGCCAGCCCATCCCTCGGGTCCAGGACATCATGGACAGTTTAGGTGGTAATTCCTGGTTCTCTCTTTTAGATCAGGGAAAAGCATATCACCAAGGGTTCATCTCTGAAGAAAGCAGATCACTGACAGCATTTGTGACCCCATGGGGACTCTATGAGTGGATACGTATGCCATTCGGCCTCATGAACGCTCCTGCAGCTTTTCAGCGTTGTATGGAGGAATGTTTGGAAGGGCTCGGGACAACATCTGCATTCCTTATCTGGACGACACGCTAGTTTTCAGTAAAACTTTCGACAGCCATGTGAATGATGTGCAAAAGGTTTTGCAGCGTCTCAGAGAGTATGGCATCAAACTCAAGCCAAGTAAGTGTGATCTCTTTAAACCCCAGGTCCGTTATTTGGGCAGAATAGTGTCTGCAGACGGCAGCAAAGTTGACCCAGACGATTTTGAAGCAGTAAGAGCATTGAAAGAGATCAGACCACAGACTGTGGGCCAGCTCAGAAAAATGCTTGGTTTACTCACTTACTACAGACAGTACATCAAATACTTTTCTAGGAGGGCCAGCTGTCTGTATGACCTCCTGAAAGCAGATTCAGAGAAAATACCTGACCACCCACGGAAAGCAAAAACAAAGAAAGTAAGTCATGTGGTGCCCTCAAACAAGCCAATCCTGTGGACTGACCAGCATCAACAGGCACTTGAACAGCTGATTGAGTGTCTGCTTCACCCACCAGTCTTAGGTTTCCCTGACTTCACTCAGCCATTTGTTGTACACACTGATGCGTCACACCAAGGCTTGGGAGCAGTTCTTTATCAAGAGCAAGATGGGAAGCTTAGGGTCATTGCTTATGGCTCTCGAACCTTAACAGCAGCTGAGAAGAACTATCACTACCACTCTGGCAAGCTAGAATTTCTAGCTCTAAAATGGGCAATCACTGATAAATTCCATGATTATTTGTACTATGCTCCGACCTTCACTGTATACAGTGATAACAACCCGCTCAGCTACATTCTGTCTACTGCAAAACTGAACGCAACCACTTCCAGGTGGGTTGCAGAATTGGCTGATTTCCACTTTACAATAAAGTACAGGCCAGGCAGAGAGAACGGTGATGCAGATGCTTTGTCGAGGATGCCACTGGATGTAGAGTCACTGATGAGAGAATGTTCTGAGGAGCTTCCACCAGACACCATTGCCGCCACGATACAAGCAGTAGAGGTACAGAAAGAGCCTTTTGTGCCTTGGTCAATTTCAGCTGCATCTATGTCAGTATCAGCTGAAGGTGAGACAACTACAGTAACAATCAGCTCGATCCCAAAAGAGGGGATAAGAGAGGCACAAGAGTCTGATCCGGTCATCCGTCCTGTGCTCGATTTCAAGCTGTCTGGTTCCAAACCGCCAGTCCAAAGACAAAATGCCTATTCAGAGAATGGGACAAATTGACAATCGACAGTGATGGTATTCTTTACAGAATCACTACAGCCCGCAAGCAGTTAGTTCTACCAGAGCAGTACAAAGGTAAAGTGATGGAAGAGTTGCACAATAACATGGGACACCAAGGTACTGACCGCACTGTATCCCTAGTACGTGACCGCTTCTTCTGGCCTTATATGCAATCTGACATCGAGCACTATGTGACTAAAACTTGTAGCTGTGTCAAGCAGAAAAAGCCAGGCCATGAAACAAGAGCTCCTCTGACAAACATTGTGACAACACAGCCATTTGAACTAGTATGTATAGATTTCCTCCATCTCGACAGATGTAAAGGGGGATATGAGTACATCCTTGTGATTGTTGATCATTTTACACGGTTCACTCAAGCCTACGCCACCACATCAAAGTCAGGAAAAACTGCTGCAAATCTCATCTTCAATGACTTTGCCCTGAAGTTTGGGTTCCCCTCCCGCATCCACCATGACCAAGGGGGAGAATTCGAAAATCAGTTGTTCCATCAGTTAAAGAAACTCAGTGGCATGGCGGGGTCCAGAACAACACCCTACCGCCCGATGGGGAACGGTCAAGTGGAACGAATGAACAGAACATTGTTGCAAATGCTAAAGACACTAACTGAGACACAAAAGTCAAACTGGAAGGAGTCTCTAAACAAACTGGTTTATGCCTATAACTGCACCCGTTGCGAAGTGACTGGCTATTCACCATTTTATCTTCTGTTTTGGAGATCACCCAGGCTTCCAGTTGATATGTTCTTTGGATTGTGCACAGAGGCAGGTTCCAGTAACCAGCGAGACTACGTGGAGAACTGGAAACGAGGAATGGAAGAAGCATACGCCATTGCAAATGAAAATGCTCAGAAAGCTGCTGAAAGAAGTAAGAAGTACTATGACACTAAAGTTAGGAGTTCAGTGCTACAGCCTGGCGAGCGAGTTCTGATTAAAAACCTGACACCAAGAGGAGGACCAGGCAAACTCCGTAACTATTGGGAAGATCAAATTCACACAGTAGTGAGACAAATGGGTTCAGACCTGCCGATTTATGAGTTGAGACCAGAAAAGGGTAGGGGACGCTCCAGGGTCCTGCACAGAAACCTGCTCATGTCCTGTGACCACTTACCTTTTGAGAGACAACCAGAAATGACTAAAGATGACAAAAGTAAGAAAAAGAGACATCAGCCTGGATCACAGCCTCTAGATTCTGATGAAGACAGCGGGGATGAATATGACCTTCATCATGAGCCGCTACAGGTCCCCACATCTCCTACAGTACCTGAGAGGTATGCTGAACCAGCGAGAGAGTCGGAAAACAGGCCCCCACCAGTGAAACAAACAGTGGCGGTGCCAGTTCCTGATATGCTACCAGCACAGCCGCTTGTTGAAAATCAGCTGGAGGAGAAAACAACAGTTAAAGAACTGCCTGCTGAGGAGATGAACTTGCCTGCTGAAAATGTGCCTGATGATCGTCCACTAAGTGCCTTTCCTTCATTAACTGCTGCTGCTGAACCTGAGGAACCAGCTTACCAGCTGCCACAAAGAGAGAGACACCCTCCAAGACGTACCACCTATGATCAGCTTGGTATCCCTTCCTGCTACAGTATCCAGCCACAGCCACAGTTGTTCCCTGTCTACCCTGCACCAGGACTGGTTCCATGGCTGCCATCACTACAGCGATATTACCTTCAGCCACCCTACATGTATGGACTTCAGCAAACTTGAGGCCACAGACAGAGTTGACATGTTTGACCATGGACTACTGACTGATTTCACAGACTTTCACGAGACAATTAGCAGACTATGCATATAGATCATTAAAACTGATAGACTGTTGACAATAGTATGAGAAAAGACTGCTTATGGACTGTTTATATAGCTGGTCAACAGATATGGACTGTGAATATAACTTCTTGGTTCTATTTGAACTGTGAACTTTGACCTCTGCTCAAGGACTATCTTACAGAAGAGGATTTTCTACGTCCAGTGCTTATAGACTGTTTAAGAAGACAATGTTGGTAATGTTGGGACAACATTTATTTTGTCGGGGAGAGTGTGACAGGTTAAAGGACATATTCATAGCCTGTTATACACTAAAAAGTATTAGTAAGTTCATGGTATGTAAGGATCTTAAAATATCTAAGGTTAAAAAGATCATGCATCCAATACTAGTTCATAGAGATTGATAAAATTCATAAATGTGTTAAAATCCGTCAAGTGTAAAAGGGTAAAATATTGTAAGAGGAATGTGTAAACTTTATATTGACTACTTTATTTTGTGGTGCCTAATTTAAGGGTAAAAGTGTTAATCTGTGATCTACTAAATGCTCTTAATCTATGAGCCTGAGATCGATTGCTCTGGTCTCCACCCAACTTTCTGGGGAAATCACGGTCTTTTTCTCATTACACAAGTTTTCAGTGAGGAAACAACTGCGTCACTTTCGTGATTATTTCTCCCCTTTTT
The DNA here is from genome assembly GCF_020615455.1 of Coregonus clupeaformis. NCBI lineage: Eukaryota > Metazoa > Chordata > Actinopteri > Salmoniformes > Salmonidae > Coregonus > Coregonus clupeaformis. Next base: position 44,004 of record NW_025534832.1, read on the forward strand.
CAGGGGCGTAACACACACACACACACACACGGGTGAAAACACACACACACACACACGGGTGAAAACACACACACACACACACACACACACACGGGTGAAAACACATACACACAAACACACACACGGGTGAAAACACACACACACACTTCCTGACACCTTCTCCTTCCTGTCCTGACACCTTCCATAGAAAGAGATTAATATCCACTGGTATACCTCTTAGGGACTGCGTATTAATGTGCCCATCAAGCTATTAAAAAAAAAAAACACCCCACACAACTATACATCCTAAACCGGTTTTCCTTGGGAACCGATTGCAGACCTCCTGCTCTGCTCGTGGCTAATAGTAATATCCGTGTATATTTATGGTTGCTGCAGTTAAGTGTCCTAATTTAATTAATAATAATCAGAGTATTGGCAAGGGCTGCCTGCTTTCTCAGGAATTAAAACAATTTAGGTCATCTAACCCCCGATTCCCAGCCAAGCATATGCAGTTCCCACCACAGTACCCCATGCAAATCAGATGCAAATGTAGACGCTCAGAACTGTGAAACTAACTAGTAAAAGACCCCTAGCAATAAATACAGAATTTAGCCTCTTGGCATTCCAAACAGTCTTAAACACCCACGCATGGCATGCAGCATTTAGTTCCTGATAAAAGAACCACAGGAACCCAGTTGACTTGATGTTTGCCGTTTGAACCACATGTGCCTCGGTACAAAACACAGGCAGCACAAGTACTAATTAATGAACTTTAGTCGACTGAGGCGGTTATTGTTAAAGAGAGGCGCTAAAAAAAAAAAAATGGAGGGAGAGAGCGGGAGAGACTATTAAAGAAAGTGATTTCAAAAAAGGTAAACAGGAGTGACTGCTGGCCACTGATTAGGGGATCTGGGTAACGGCAAGTGTGTCGGCCTTCGCCAGGAAAGCACCAGCATGCGTGTGTGTTCACCCCATCAGTGTGCTGTGGACCGAACACAGACAGGCCTCCAGCAAGCCTCGCGTCACCCCTAGTGTCCCCACTGGAGAATGTGTAGAGGACCGGGCAGGTCTGAAATAATCCATGGTGTTGTTTGTGTTGGGAGTCTGGTTTGAACAGACCACTGCTAAAGCTTCTAGAACACCCTGTTCCCTCAGAATCCATATTACAGCAGAGACTGGATGCCACCATCAGCACTGTGACTGGACACAGAAATAGCTTAAAACACACACACTCTCACAGATTGTCCCTCTCTGCCAGAAGCATTTAGCGTAAACATTAGCAGTAACCAAGGGTTTTAGCTCTAATGTCTCCAGAAAAAGCAAAGTGGGGGTAAAACACAGTTCTGACAAAGCACCAGTGACTGACGACTAAAAACCCAGAGAGGAGAGACAGCTAAAAGCCATTCAATATGCATGAGTTCAATGTTCTACCCGTTTATAACATGATGCGATGTAGGATACGCCTGATTTCCCTCTCCGGGTTAGTTCCCCCCACAGGAGCCATACGCTCCCTCGTCTCGCCTCCGTTCCCTTAGCTGTTCCACCCCAAAAATCAGGATTCTGCTCACACTCAAGATTCACAGCCCAATAAAACTGATATTAATATGCCAGCGACAGAACAGAACAGTCTGAATAAAAAGAAGTCTGAATAAAAGTGTTTTATGAGTAGGAGGTGAGAGTGTCTTGGTCTTAAAACTGGGTTTTGTAACATTTCGCATGTTGTTCCCAGAATCTGCTCTGAACTGTTAGGGAAATGTAGTCCCCTGTAATACAACCCTGTAGTCCCCTGTAGCTCAGTTGGTAGAGCATGGCGCTTGCGATGCCAGGGTTGTGGGTTCGTTTCCCACGGAGGGCCAGTATGGAAATTTATGCACTCACTAACTGTAAGTCGCTCTGGATAAGAACGTCTGCTAAAATGACTCAAATGTAAAAATGTAAATGCAAATCTGTCCAGCAACAGACAAGTGAAAAACAGTAGATAAACTACTGGGCCTAACCTCTTAACATCTGCCAGTTACGTAACGCCTACAAATATGTATTTCCTTGTTCAACCACAACACACGCCTAGATCCTCCTCTGGAAACATAACAGGCTGCGCCAGCAAGCACACGGCATCTCACGTCCAGACACAGTGTGAGGAAAACAAAACTGGATAAAGGAGGAAACTGCAGGGAAAAACAACGAACAGATTTTGATACGAGGGGAAAAACATAAAGAAATGGAGGTAGAGAGAAAGAGGAGGGGACGAGTGAGAAAAGAGGAAGGGACGAGTGAGAAAAGAGAGGCGCCTTTGGGTTGCAGAACAGTAGAGTGTCTCCCACCTCTATATCCATTACACCACACAGACTACAGGCCCACATCGACAGGGAAACAGGACCAATTCCATCACTGAGCATCTCACCCCCCCCCCCCCCGCTCAAGGCCAGGCAGAGAAAAACAACGGTCTCTTACTGAGCTCATATTGCCATAATGTCACGCTAAGCACGCAAAGACAACGTGCGTGTTCCTCAAACCTCCATCGATGCATACTGCAATCACGCTATTCAAATAAACCATACGAGATAAGGGCGGTGTGTACGGCGTAATGTTTATGCAATCTGATCCAGACTTCCGACTGTGTCCCAAACGTCTCTCTATTCCCTATGTAGCGCCCTAGTTTAAACCAGAGCCCTTTAGGGCTATTTGGGATGCAGCCTTAGAGAGCACGTTGTAGAAGGTGTTGTAATGCAAATGGAGTGGAATTGGGTTTGATGAATCTGAAATCCAATGTTTGAATAATATTAAGCTGAAGCACACGGCATTACGCTTGCAAACACATGACGAGCTTAGAGAACCAGACCACCTTGTGAAGCTGGCCGTGCCTCCTCCCTGCTCTCAGACACACTGCCTCCTCACATTACATGCTTCAGACCATAATCCCATTTCTTTACCTCCTCGGGCCTCCTTTATAAGAAACAAACACAGTAATGACAAACCACTCAGTCTCTCCATACATATCGCCCATGTCCACATGCTCTGACATCAAGGCCGCCTCGCTAAACGCTCCACATCTGGAGTGTGTGCGCGCCTGGATGTGGACAGTCATGATCAGAGGAAATTCCAGTTCAAAGAAGAGGAACTATGTCACCGCTGCTCTACGCTGATGTTGTCGTCTAATGAGAACATTCACAAGCCTCATCGTGGAGTGAATAAATGACAAGAAGAAATACTAAAAAAAGACTTGGAGGGAAGTGATAGCTGATCGGGGGGCAATTCATTCCATCACTGGTTTTGGATTACAGTGAGAGACATTAAAGGGAAAATAAGTTTGACCGCTTTTGGAATTCTGCATAGGGGGAAATATCTTCATCAGCACAGACTTTGCCATAAAACGTTTGACATTTTGCCCGAGCCTTGTTTCAGGTGTCTATTGGGCAAAGCAGTCTTCACTACACTTCCTTATATCAAGAGTGATTTCCACCGCACCCAGAATGTGTCCACCTCTCTCTTTCTTTCTCTTTCTCTCTCTCTCTCTCTCCCCCTTCTTCAAGAACCGCTTTCCTAGCCTTTCACAACTAAACATTAAAAATGCATTCTCCGAATACCCCTGTTGTTTTCAAGGCAGGCGGCTTTGTTTTAAAATATATTATGGTATTATCAAAAGCTGATTTTTATATATATATACACACACACACACACACACACACACACGTATATACACACAGAGATATATATATATATATATATATATATATATATATATATATATGGCGGTGGGTCCCAGTAGGATAATCCTGATTGTGGACTTGTTAAAAGTGCTTCTCCAACTAAAGCAGCCGGGGGCGTTTAGTATGAGTCAGGAGGGAGAGGAGAGAAAGGAACAGCCAAATCCCAGTATAATCTAGTTTAACATAATTAATCAACAAAAAGAGATAAAAAAGTGCCATGTCTAGTGATGTTTATCATGAATAATCATTCATTTCTAATGTCTGCTGTGGTGTGGTGTATCAGGTCAAATTTCCCTGAACAGTTTTTCTTCCTGATCGTGTGTCAGCCGAGGATTGAGAGAGAGACACACACACACACACAGAGGCACGCACACAGAGAGAGACGCGCACACAGAGAGGCACGCACACAGAGAGACGCGCACACAGAGAGAGAGACGCGCACACAGAGAGGCACGCACACAGAGAGAGAGACGCGCACACAGAGAGGCACGCACACAGAGAGACGCGCACACAGAGAGAGACGCGCACACAGAGAGAGACGCGCACACAGAGAGAGAGACGCGCACACAGAGAGAGAGACGCGCACACAGAGAGAGAGACGCGCACACAGAGAGGCACGCACACAGAGAGACGCGCACACAGAGAGAGACGCGCACACAGAGAGAGACGCGCACACAGAGAGAGAGACGCGCACACAGAGAGAGAGACGCGCACACAGAGAGAGAGACGCGCACACAGAGAGAGAGACGCGCACACAGAGAGGCACGCACACAGAGAGAGAGAGACGCGCACACAGAGAGAGAGACGCGCACACACAGAGGCACGCACACAGAGAGAGAGACGCGCACACAGAGAGGCACGCACACAGAGAGAGAGACGCGCACACAGAGAGAGAGACGCGCACACACAGAGGCACGCACACAGAGAGAGAGACGCGCACACAGAGAGGCACGCACACAGAGAGAGAGACGCGCACACAGAGAGAGAGACGCGCACACAGAAAGAGAGACGCGCACACAGAGAGAGAGACGCGCACACACACAGAGGCACGCACACAGAGAGAGAGACGCGCACACAGAGAGACGCGCACACACACACAGAGACACACACACCCATTACAAAACGTATATTTGATCAAATAAGCCGCAAGTAGCAAATTAACAATTCCCCCCAAAAAAGAAAGGCCAAATTCGACATTCACTGACCTCCATACAAAATTCCTAATTTCGTGGGCTTAATTTTCGTGGCCCGGTGTGAATTTCAAACATCCAGAATAGAAAACATATCCCCAATGGCACCAACCCAACAGGTGGCCCTGTCATCATCATCTTCTGTCACAATAACAGTCACGCATGAATCATCTCATAGGGCTCCATCTCATGTGGACTGCATCCCAGGCAGAGAGAGGGAGAGGGCTCTGTGAAGGGAATAGCTCAATGGAGCTTTGAGAGCAGAGGATGGCTGATAGTTCATTTGTCTGGTGGATGGAAACTACCCCCCCCAGGAGAACAGGAGAGAGAGAGGCCAGGGGGAGAGAGAACGGGAGAGAGAGAGGCCAGGGGGGAGAGAGAGAGGCCAGGGGGAGAGAGAGAACAGGGGAGAGAGAGAGAGGCCAGGGGAGAGAGAGAGAGGCCAGGGGGAGAGAGAGAACAGGGAGAGAGAGAGAGGCCAGGGGAGAGAGAGAGGCCAGGGGGAGAGAGAGAGAGGCCAGGGGAGAGAGAGAACAGGGGAGAGAGAGAGAGGCCAGGGGGAGAGAGAGAACAGGGGAGAGAGAGAGAGGCCAGGGGAGAGAGAGAACGGGGAGAGAGAGAGGCCAGGGGGAGAGAGAGAACAGGGGAGAGAGAGAGAGGCCAGGGGAGAGAGAGAACAGGGGAGAGAGAGAGAGGCCAGGGGAGAGAGAGAACGGGAGAGAGAGAGGCCAGGGGGGAGAGAGAGAGGCCAGGGGGGAGAGAGAACAGGGGGGAGAGAGAGAGGCCAGGGGGAGAGAGAACAGGAGAGAGAGTGTTTTGCCCTCTCCTTAGTCCAGTCCAACCTTTTGCCCACTCCTTAGTCCAGTCCAACCTTTTGCCCACTCCTAAATCCAGTCCAACCTTTTGCCCACTCCTAAATCCAGTCCAACCTTTTGCCCTCTCCCTAGTCCAGTCCAACCTTTTGCCCACTCCCTAGTCCAGTCCAACCTTTTGCCCACTCCCAAATCCAGTCCAACCTTTTGCCCTCTCCCTAGTCCAGTCCAACCTTTTGCCCAATCCCTAGTCCAGTCCAACCTTTTGCCCACTCCTAAATCCAGTCCAACCTTTTGCCCACTCCCTAGTCCAGTCCAACCTTTTGCCCACTCCTAAATCCAGTCCAACCTTTTGCCCACTCCTTAGTCCAGTCCACCTTTTTGCCCTCTCCTTAGACCTGTCCAACCCAGTTCACCTGCCTGTCATATTCATAACGTCCCATTGAACAGCCCACACAGCTAGCATCAAGCCGCCATCTGATGGTGAAGTCACAGCGCACTAACCTCAGTCGAGCCTGGCCCGCGAGCCGACAGCGAGCCGACAGACGGCCAACACTGACCCGATGGATGTTTACCATCCTTATCACACTGTAAAGACCTCAGGAAGACAGCAGATGGCTAAAGGAGACATCACTCGTTGGCAATAAGCACACAAAACACACTCTGCCCCCCTCGTTAGTTAAGGGAAATCGCCAGCACTAATTTACTGATAAGGACGGTCTGAAACCTGACAAGACAAACTGTTGTGTATGTGTGTGTGTGTGTGTGTGTGTGTGTGTGTGTGTATGTGTGTGTGCGTGTGCGTGTGTGTGTGTAGGGTTCCAGAGGAAAGCTGCACTCTGCTCCACTGTCAGAGGGTACAAACATACTAAAGGTCAGACACCTGACTTCTTAATTCAGGCCAATGAAATCACTGACCTCAACGTTAGACCAATGTTGTACAATCCTCAAGGTTTACAGCACAGAGCAGCTGCCCGTTTCCCCGCCAAGAACACTCTAGATGCTGCTGACATTGCTCACACACACACACACCGACCACAATGTCACACACACCCGCTATCTATTCATCACACTTAAATAAATGCTCATCATTAATTAAAACGAATCAAGCTCAAAGCAAAAATGCATGGAGGCTGCTTTCGTTTGTTCGTTCAAGGCTATTGGCCCCACACCCCACACTGTGTAATGGTGTTTTCATGTTTTCAAAGCTCTGCTAGTTCTGACTGGCTGAGAGAAGGTGTGTGTGTGTGTGTGTGTGTGTGTGTGTGTGTGTGTGTGTGTGTTTTAAAAGGATGTCAGAGAGGGTGAGGATTAACAACACAGTGGTTAAATAAGGTTTCGGAGGCTGGGAGGCTGCAGTGTGTTTTACTGCCTAGCTGGATGACTGACTGGCTGTTGCTGACTGACTGACTGGCTGTAGCTGACAGACTGGAGCTGACTGACTGGCTGTAGACGACTGGCTGGCTGTAGCTGACTGACTGGCTGTAGCTGACTGACTGGCTGGCTGGCTGTAGACGACTGGCTGGCTGTAGACGACTGACTGACTGACTGTAGCTGACTGACTGGCTGTAGCTGACTGACTGGCTGTAGACGACTGACTGGCTGTAGACGACTGGCTGGCTGTAGCTGACTGACTGGCTGTAGCTGACTGACTGGCTGTAGACGACTGACTGGCTGTAGACGACTGACTGGCTGTAGCTGACTGACTGGCTGTAGACGACTGACTGGCTGTAGACGACTGACTGGCTGTAGCTGACTGACTGGCTGTAGCTGACTGACTGGCTGTAGACGACTGGCTCGCTGACTGGCTGTAGCTGACTGACTGGCTGTAGCTGACTGACTGGCTGTAGCTGACTGACTGGCTGTAGACGACTGACTGGCTGTAGACGACTGGCTGGCTGTAGCTGACTGACTGGCTGGCTGGCTGTAGACGACTGGCTGGCTGTAGACGACTGACTGACTGACTGTAGCTGACTGACTGGCTGTAGCTGACTGACTGGCTGTAGACGACTGACTGGCTGTAGACGACTGACTGGCTGTAGCTGACTGACTGGCTGTAGCTGACTGACTGACTGGCTGTAGCTGACTGACTGACTGGCTGTAGCTGACTGACTGACTGGCTGTAGCTGACAGACTGGAGCTGACTGACTGACTGACTGACTGGCTGTAGCTGACTGACTGGCTGTAGCTGACTGGCTGTAGCTGACTGACTGACTGGCTGTAGCTGACTGACTGACTGGCTGTAGCTGGCTGACTGACTGGCTGTAGCTGACAGACTGGAGCTGACTGACTGACTGACTGACTGGCTGTAGCTGACTGACTGACTGGCTGTAGCTGACTGACTGACTGGCTGTAGCTGACTGACTGGAGCGCAGCTGACAGACTGAGCTGACTGACTGGCTGTAGCTGACTGGCTGTAGCTGACTGACTGACTGGCTGTAGCTGACTGACTGACTGGCTGTAGCTGACAGACTGGAGCTGACTGACTGACTGACTGACTGACTGGCTGTAGCTGACTGACTGACTGGCTGTAGCTGACTGACTGACTGGCTGTAGCTGACTGACTGACTGGCTGACTGGCTGTAGCTGACTGACTGACTGGCTGTAGCTGACTGACTGACTGGCTGACTGGCTGTAGCTGACTGACTGACTGGCTGTAGCTGACTGACTGACTGGCTGACTGGCTGGCTCGCTGACTGACTGGCTGTAGACGACTGGCTGGCTGTAGACGACTGGCTGGCTGTAGCTGACTGACTGACTGTAGACGACTGGCTGGCTGTAGCTGACTGACTGGCTGTAGACGACTGACTGGCTGTAGCTGACTGACTGGCTGTAGACGACTGACTGGCTGTAGACGACTGGCTCGCTGACTGGCTGTAGCTGACTGACTGACTGTAGCTGACTGGCTGGCTGTAGACGACTGACTGACTGACTGTAGCTGACTGACTGGCTGTAGCTGACTGACTGGCTGTAGACGACTGACTGGCTGTAGACGACTGGCTGGCTGTAGCTGACTGACTGGCTGTAGACGACTGGCTGGCTGTAGCTGACTGACTGGCTGTAGACGACTGACTGACTGACTGTAGCTGACTGACTGGCTGTAGACGACTGACTGGCTGTAGACGACTGGCTGGCTGTAGACGACTGGCTGGCTGTAGCTGACTGACTGGAGCTGACTGACTGGCTGTAGACGACTGACTGGCTGTAGCTGACTGACTGGAGCTGACTGACTGGCTGTAGACGACTGGCTGGCTGTAGACGACTGACTGGCTGTAGCTGACTGACTGGCTGTAGCTGACTGACTGACTGGCTGTTGCTGACTGGCTGGCTGTAGACGACTGGCTGGCTGTAGCTGACTGACTGGCTGTAGCTGACTGACTGACTGGCTGTTGCTGACTGGCTGGCTGTAGACGACTGACTGACTGGCTGTTGCTGACTGGCTGGCTGTAGCTGACTGACTGGCTGTAGCTGACTGACTGACTGGCTGACTGGCTGGCTCGCTGACTGGCTGTAGACGACTGGCTGGCTGTAGCTGACTGACTGACTGGCTGTTGCTGACTGACTGGCTGTAGCTGACTGACTGGCTGTAGCTGACTGACTGGCTGTAGCTGACTGACTGGCTGTAGCTGACTGACTGACTGGCTGTTCCTGACTGACTGGCTGGCTGTAGCTGACTGACTGGCTGTAGCTGACTGACTGACTGGCTGTTCCTGACTGACTGGCTGGCTGTAGCTGACTGACTGGCTGTAGCTGACTGACTGACTGGCTGTTCCTGACTGACTGGCTGGCTGTAGCTGACTGACTGGCTGTAGCTGACTGACTGACTGGCTGTAGCTGACTGACTGGCTGGCTGTAGCTGACTGACTGGCTGGCTGTAGCTGACTGACTGGCTGGCTGTAGCTGACTGACTGACTGGCTGTAGATGACTGACTGGCTGTAGCTGACTGACTGGCTGTAGACGACTGGCTGGCTGTAGCTGACTGACTGGCTGTAGCTGACTGACTGACTGGCTGTTGCTGACTGGCTGGCTGTAGACGACTGGCTGGCTGTAGCTGACTGACTGGCTGTAGCTGACTGACTGACTGGCTGACTGGCTGGCTCGCTGACTGGCTGTAGACGACTGGCTGGCTGTAGCTGACTGACTGACTGGCTGTTGCTGACTTACTGGCTGTAGCTGACTGACTGGCTGTAGCTGACTGACTGGCTGTAGCTGACTGACTGACTGGCTGTTCCTGACTGACTGGCTGGCTGTAGCTGACTGACTGGCTGTAGCTGACTGACTGACTGGCTGTAGCTGACTGACTGGCTGGCTGTAGCTGACTGACTGGCTGGCTGTAGCTGACTGACTGGCTGGCTGTAGCTGACTGACTGGCTGTAGCTGACTGACTGACTGGCTGTAGCTGACTGACTGACTGGCTGTAGCTGACTGACTGGCTGGCTGTAGCTGACTGACTGGCTGGCTGTAGCTGACTGACTGGCTGGCTGTAGCTGACTGACTGGCTGGCTGTAGCTGACTGACTGGCTGGCTGTAGCTGACTGACTGGCTGGCTGTAGCTGACTGACTGGCTGGCTGTAGCTGACTGACTGGCTGGCTGTAGCTGACTGACTGGCTGGCTGTAGCTGACTGACTGGCTGTAGCTGACTGACTGACTGGCTGTAGCTGACTGACTGACTGTAGCTCACTGACTGACTGTAGCTCTTGTATCAGTAACACAGCACACACACACACAAAAGCTGTGTTCGAATACCCATACTAACATACTGTATACTACACACTTAATGAGTATACACACTACATACTATTAGTTCATTTTAGTATACTGTAAATTAACGGTATCCTATCAGTTGACCGTTCTAGCGCATCGCCTCTCTACCGGAAGTTGATGTTGTTGCTATGCAACCGCTTGCTAGCTTCTTAGCACAACAAATTACTAGCTAGACATTTTACGACTTCGGGTGTGCTCTTAAATTCAATCTGGAGTGCCAGAGTGCGCTCTGGGCGTTCGTAAATTGAGAGCGTTGTCAGATTGTCCATTTGTAAATTCAGAGCGTTTCGCTCTGGGAGCATTTAGAGCGCACACTGCCTGGACGCTCTTGCCGAGGAGTAGGGTTGATTGAGGACTAGGCTGCCGAAGTTCTATCGACAGTTGTACTCGCTCTGCTAAAATCCTCAAATCCATCACTCCGGGATGGTTATAAGGCCCTCCCCCGCCCTCCTTTCGGCAAATCTGACCACGACTCCATTTTGCTCCTCCCTTCCTATGGGCAGAAACTCAAATAGGAAGTACCCGTGCTAAGGACTATTCAACGCTGGTCTGACCAATCGGAATCCACACCTCAAGATTGTTTTGATCACGTGGACTGGGATATGTTACGGGTAGCTTGCGAAAAAATGTTTGACGAATACACTGAAACGGCGACTGAGTTTATCAGGAAGTGTATAGGTGATGTTGTGCCAACTGTGACTATTAAAACCTACCCTAACCAGAAACCGTGGATAGATGGCAGCATTCGCGCAAAACTGAAAGGGCGATCCACCGCATTTAAACATGGCAAGGTGACTGGGAATATGGCAGAATACAAACAGTGTAGCTACTCACTCCGCAAGTCAATTACTGGCAAAACATCAGTATAGAGACAAAGTGGAGTCGCAATTCAACGGATCAGACACGAGACGTATGTGGCAGGGTCTACAGACAATCACGGACTACAAAAGGAAAACCAGCCACGTCGCCGACACCGACGTCTTGCTTCCAGACAAGCTAAACACCTTCTTCGCCCGCTTTGAGGATAACACAGTGCCACCGACGAGGCCCACTACCAAGGACTGTGGCCTCCTTCTCCGTGGCTGACGTGAGTAAGACATTTAAGCATGTTAACTCCCGCAAGGCTGCAGGCCCAGACGACATCCCTAGCCGTGTCCTCAGAGCGTGCGCAGACCAGCTGGCTGGTGTGTTTACGGACATATTCACCTCTCCCTTTCCCAGTCTGCTGTTCCCACATGCTTCAAGATGGCCACCATTGTTCCTGTACCCAAGAAAGCAAAGGCAACTGAACTAAATGACTATCGCCCCGTAGCACTCACCTTTGTCATCATGAAGTGCTTTGAGAGACTAGTCAAGGATCATATCACCTCTACCTTACCTGTCACCCTAGACCCACTTCAATTTGCTTACCGCCCCATAGATCCACAGACGACGCAATCGCCATCACACTACACACTGCCCTATCCCATCTGGACAAGAGGAATAACTATTGTAAGAATGCTGTTAATTGACTATAGCTCAGCATTCAACACCATAGTACCCTCCAAGCTCATCATTAAGCTTGAGGCCCTGGGTCTGAACCCCGCCCTGTGCAACTGGGTCCTGGACTTCCTGACGGGCCGCCCCCAGGTGGTGAAGGTAGGAAACAACATCTCCACTTCGCTGATCCTCAACACTGGGGCCCCACAAGGGTGCGTCCTCAGCCCCCTCCTGTACTCCCTGTTCACCCATGACTGCGTGGCCTAGCACGCCTCCAACTCAAGTTTGCAGACGACACAACAGTAGTAGGCTTGATTACCAACATTGACGAGACCGCCTACAGGGAGGAGGTGAGGCCTCTGGGACTGTGGTGCCAGGAAAATAACCTCTCACTCAACATCAACAAAACAAAGGAGATGATCGTGGACTTCAGGAAACAGCAGAGGGTGCACCCCCCTCCCGCAGTGGAGAAGGTGAAAAGCTTCCAAGTTCCTTGGCGTACACATCACTGACAAACTGAAATGGTCCACCCACGCAGACAGTGTGGTGAAGAAGGCGCAACAGAGCCTCTTCAACCTCAGGAGGCTGAAGAAATTTGGCTTGGCACCTAAAACCCTCACAAACTTTTACAGATGCACAATTTAGAGCATCCTGTCGGGCTGTATCACCGCCTGGTACGGCAACTGCACCGCCCGCAACAGCAGGGCTCTCCAGAGGGTGGTGCGGTCTGCCGAACGCATTACCGGGGGCAAACTACTCGCCCTCCAAGACACCTACAGCCCTCCAAGACATGTCACAGGAAGGCCAAAAAGATCATCAAGGACATCAACCACCCGAGCCACTGCCTGTTCACCCCGCTATCATCCAGAAGGCGAGGTCAGTACAGGTGCATGAAAGCTGGGGCCGAGAGAATGAAAAACAGCTTCTATCACAAGGCCATCAGACTGTTAAATAGCCATCACTAGCACATTAGAGGCTGCTGCTGCCTATTGAAATCACTGGCCACCTTAAGAAATGGAACACTAGTCACTTTGTCACTTTAATAATGTTTACATATCTTGCACTACTCATCTCATATGTATATACTGCATTCTATTCTATAATATTCTACTGTATCTTAGTCCATGCCGCTGTCATTGCTTGTCCATATATGTATATATTCTTAAATTCCATTCCTTACTAGATTTGTGTGTATTGGGTATATGTTGTGAAATTGTTAGATATTACTTGTTAGATATTACTGCACTGTCGGAGCTAGAAGCATAAGCATTTCGCTACACCTGCAATAACATCTGCTAAACACGTGTATGTGACAAATACAATTTGATTCGAGCGTTCTGACCTTACAACCGCAGTCAAGCACCCAAGCTAACTAGCTAACGTTGGCTAGCATGCTAGCTACTTCCAGACACAAATGAGAGAATCCCTCACTGACCATTTTACTCGCCCTAGCAGAGCTGGTTAGGCTGTTTTCATGTTATCCGCTTTTTTGCGGACGTTTACTGACACCAGCCATATTCAACGGGTGTTGAGCGTTCGTAAATGTATCAGTTATTCTGCGCTCTGGTACACTCAGACGAGAGTGCTCTGAAAATCGGAGTAGATAGCCAGAGCGAATTTACAAAAGCACCCGAATGTCCATTGAGAACACACAACGACTATACCACTTAGCTAAGAATGACGGGAATAATCAAGTCAATAAACGTTGGGTAGCTAGTTAGATAGCATATAGTTAATATACTGGCAAGTTTGATGCATTAGTAGCCAACTAACGTTAGGTAACTAGCTAACATACCAGTACATACTGCTGTAATGATATGCTATGTGGTTCGTAAGGATAGCGTAGCTAACAAATTGTCAGCCAACATAACGTGTAACTTATTTGAAAAGTAGTTACTTTACTACATTGATCAACATTTTCTTCACGTCATAATTAGTCAAAGCAATGATTTTGTATCCGCTCTCGTTGGACTTTGGCTGCATATTTTCCGCCATTTTCTTCAAATCTGAAAACGATGTGAAGCTACGCCCATTTTCTGCAGAATTGCATTATGGGCCCTAAAAGCACGGAAATAGTTTCCACTGCTTGTATACTTCGTATTTTGGCGAATATAGTACGACATCCGGGAACTTTTGGCATACTAACTATATCCATACTTTGACCAATAAGCATACTATATACTCAATTTACATCACAAATAGTACGGTTAGTGCAGTTAGTATGAGTATTCGAACACAGCTACAGACTTAGTGGAGACTGGCTGAAAATTTGGTGAAATGTGTTGTGCTGTGAATTCACCTCAAGGTACACCAGACCCTTGTTTCTAGCATAGAGCAAGGTAGAACAAAGCACTGCGATTACCCTTTGGTTATCAGGGACTGTTGGCCAAATTTAAAAAAAAATGACTGAATACAGATATGTCCACTGATGAAAACACCAACTGCTCCCCCAACACTGAGGCCTGCTAGGGCAGAGGGTGAAGATCCCATCTCAGTGTGGATGATGAAACATCCCAGCATCGCGTGCCAACATCATTTCCATCTCCATCTGCCAGCTTCTATCCAGACAGATGAATCTCCCCTCTCTCCCTCTTCGTCCCTCCCTGACGGTCTGGTTTATATTATTGCTGCTAGCTGGCTGTACACAGAGGTTATGTCCCAAATGTTACCCTATTCCCTATATAGTACACTACTTTTGACCAGAGCCCTATGGACAATAGGGTGCAATTTGGGAATGACATTGTATGTGCGGCTGTATAGCGCTGCAGTTCGGCTGCCTGGCTAGTTGGTGAGGCAGAATGAACCAGACTCCCCATAGCATCATGGTTATTGTCACCGTGAAGCCTTTCCCTCTGACCGAATCTCTGACAATGATGGATGGGCTGACGATCATTAGTGATATTTACTCTGAGAGGTGTGTGTGTGTGAGAGAGAGAGAGAGAGATCTGGTTATCAGAGAGAAGAAGGGATGGCAGAGAGAGGGATGGATAGATAGATGGATAGAGGGATGGATGGATAGAGGGATGGATGGATGGATAGAGGGATGGATAGAGGGATGGATAGATGGATGGATAGAGGGATGGATAGATGGATGGATAGAGGGATGGATAGATGGATGGATAGAGGGATGGATGGATAGAGGGATGGATGGATGGATAGAGGGATGGATAGAGGGATGGATAGAGGGATGGATAGAGGGATGGATAGAGGGATGGATAGAGGGATAGATAGAGGGATAGAGGTTTTGATAGAGGGATGGATAGAGGGAGGGATGGATAGAGGGATGGATAGAGGGATAGAGGGATGGATAGAGGGATGGATAGAGGGATTGATAGAGGGATGGATAGATGGATGGATAGAGGGATAGAGGGATGGATAGAGGGATGGATAGAGGGATGGATAGAGGGATTGATAGAGGGATTGATAGATGGATGGATGGATAGAGGGATGGATAGAGGGATGGATAGAGGGATGGATAGAGGGATGGATAGAGGGATGGATAGAGGGATGGATAGAGGGATGGAGAGGGATGGATAGAGGGATGGATAGAGGGATGGATAGAGGGATAGAGGGATGGATAGAGGGATAGATGGATGGATAGAGGGATGGATAGAGGGATGGATAGAGGGATAGAGGGATGGATAGATGGATGGATAGAGGGATGGATAGAGGGATTGATAGATGGATGGATTGATAGATGGATGGATAGAGGGATGGATTGATAGATGGATGGATAGAGGGATAGATAGAGGGATAGAGGGGTGGATAGATGGATAGAGGGATGGATAGATGGATGGATAGAGGGATGGATAGAGGGATGGATAGAGGGATAGAGGGATGGATAGAGGGATCAACACAATTAGGTAAAACAAGCATCTCTCTCCTAGTCGGACACATTCTCATCGACCAGCAGCCTTTCTGGGAAAGTATTGACAAAATGTTTCTAGCTAGGGGACATTGGACGTTAGTGCTGTCCTACTGCGTCATTGGCTAGCTAAAGAACTGGGGACGTTACTACTGTCCTACTGCGTCATTGGCTAGCTAAAGAACTGGGGACGTTACTACTGTCCTACTGCGTCATTGGCTAGCTAAAGAACTGGGGACGTTACTACTGTCCTACTGCGTCATTGGCTAGCTAAAGAACTGGGGGACGTTACTACTGTCCTACTGCGTCATTGGCTAGCTAAAGAACTGGGGACGTTACTACTGTCCTACTGCGTCATTGGCTAGCTAAAGAACTGGGGACGTTACTACTGTCCTATTGCGTCATTGGCTAGCTAGCCAGTGTTACACGGTAAACAGCTACCACGGTAATATCACAGAACCAAACATGTATCACAGTACCAAAATGTCATGATACTTATGATACCAACATTTACGAATACCGTAGTACCGTTTCATATGATACTACCGAATTCGTCTGCCCTACCGATCTAAAAGAACCTGCTGGCGCCTGTTATAAAATGTTTACAAAGTCAGTTTTGTTCATATATTCAGTTGAATTTAAGCAACCGTCACTAGTACGCGTCGGTCCAATAATATCCACTTCACATTGACACGCATATCATGTAACCTGCCTTCACTCGCATGCTCCTCTCCGTCCTCCATCAGTTTCTAAAATATAAATGTAGCCGTGATGGCGAGCTGGGATGCAGACCCTGATGCGTCTTCTGTTAGATTTGTACATTTGTTATAATTGGAGCAGCGCGGCAAACCGAGCAAAGTTGATATATTGTATAATTTCATCGCCTGTTATAACCAAATGGGCACAGGTCAGTCTGAGCAGACTGCAAGTTCGCTGTCACGCAGCTTCTGAGTGCCAGAGCGGAAATTGAGCACAGCTTCACCGCAGTCACGTTTGTATCTTTACAGCAGAGAAAACGGCTCGTCACTAGCCTAGGGTGGTCCTCTGTAGCTCAACTGGTAGAGCACGGCGCTTGTAACGCCAGGGTAGTGGGTTCGATCACCGGGACCACCCATACGTAAAAATGTATGCACACATGACTGTAAATCGCTTTGGATAAAAGCGTCTGCTAAATGGCATATTATTATTATATTATTATTAAACGGCTTTTAAAAAAATGACCCATCAATTGCATATAATTTCACAAATTATGTCACGGGCCATTTTACACTAATCCCGGGTCGTTAATTATTGGTTCGACGAACAACGTTGTTCAGTCATGTTACCTAGCTAGCTAACAACCTGCTAGCTTGACAGTAGGTCTCGGCTAATCTGATTGGTCCAGCAAGAAAGAAAAAGGGTTTGCTACTCATGAGATGTTTCTCAAAACGTAGGATTCATAAAGAAAAATACTTCTCTCTTTCTGGTGCTCCTTAGATTCTGTTTTGTGCCTAATGTTTTTATTTGGGAGCAGTGTGTGTGTGTGTTTATGAGAGCGAGGGAGACAGAGTGTGTGAGGAAGGGAGGTGTGTGTGTGTGTGTGTGTTTGTTTTCCTTTATTGCCAGAATGACATGCAGAACATTATATTCCCTCCTCCCATTCCTCCAGCCAAATCACTTTGCAAATATGAGCAAAAATCAGCCATTCTATACAGTATTCTATTACACACTGAAGTTAAATTCAATGTCCACTACTTTTGACCAGGGCTCGGTCAAAAGTAGTGGACTATATAGGAAAAAGGGTGTCATTGGGGAACGCACTTACATGGCTGGGCTGAGGCTGAGAGGAGTACTCAGTGTGTTGACAGCAGTAACATCCCCTGTCCCCTAGCTAGCAGGGTTGTCACGATACCAACATTTCACTAACGATACAATAAACTACTCGGTATCGTGATACTTGGCCTGGTATCCTATCGTTAGTTAAACAGTTGGTATCGTGACAACACTAGATGGGATATTAATGCCGTCACCATGGAGCCATATCAATAGACCACACTCAAGGACACTACCGTGGAGGACACTACCGTGGAGGACACTACCGTGGAGGACACTACCGTGGAGGACACTACTGTGGAGGACACTACCGTGGAGGACACTACTGTGGAGGACACTACCGTGGAGGACACTACTGTGGAGGACACTTCAACAACGAACCGCCCTTACCCCACACAACAGACCTAACCCGGTTAACGCTTAATCAATATTGAGCTACGCATCTCCCTCAAACCAAAATACAATATTTATTTAGTTAACTTTCTCCGATATGCAGCCAGTAATCTATACGGCCTGTTAATGTAAATACATTCAGCTTGGGAGAAGAGACAGTTTGAGTGAATTAGAGAAAGGAGGAAAGAAGTGGTCTGTCTCTCCGAAACGCAATGACCTGACTGTCTGTCCCCTTACGCCTGGATAGGCACTTTTTTTTTTTGTATGACCGCGGAAAGAAGAAAAAACTAATGCCTTTTTAAAAGTCGATTTGAAGACAGAGGCAATTTGCATCCGACATATTATCCTGTTTGATGTAGCAGAGGCAAAAGAGCTGACTGGAAACAAATGAGAAGGCACTGACCTTTGGTGCTTAGTGAAAAAAGGGGAATAATTCGCTCAGACATGTTTGTGTGACGTGTTTAT
Source organism: Coregonus clupeaformis (assembly GCF_020615455.1). Lineage (NCBI taxonomy): Eukaryota > Metazoa > Chordata > Actinopteri > Salmoniformes > Salmonidae > Coregonus > Coregonus clupeaformis. The sequence goes on from NW_025534832.1 coordinate 62,472, forward strand.
ATTTCCATATTTCAGTCATTTAGCAGACGCTCTTATCCAGAGCCACAAACAATGATGGTTAATTGCCTTGCTCAAGGGCATATCGACAGATTTTTCACCTAGTCAGCTCAGGATTCGAACCAGCGACCTTTTGGTTACAGGCCCAACGCTCTTAACCGCTAGGCTACCTGCCGTGTGTGCATATGAATATATATATATATACACATACATACATACATACATACATACATACATACATACAGTGGGGAAAAAAAGTATTTAGTCAGCCACCAATTGTGCAAGTTCTCCCACTTAAAAAGATGAGAGAGGCCTGTAATTTTCATCATAGGTACACGTCAACTATGACAGACAAATTGAGGAAAAAAATCCAGAAAATCACATTGTAGGATTTTTAATGAATTTATTTGCAAATTATGGTGGAAAATAAGTATTTGGTCACCTACAAACAAGCAAGATTTCTGGCTCTCACAGACCTGTAACTTCTTCTTTAAGAGGCTCCTCTGTCCTCCACTCGTTACCTGTATTAATGGCACCTGTTTGAACTTGTTATCAGTATAAAAGACACCTGTCCACAACCTCAAACAGTCACACTATAAACTCCACTATGGCCAAGACCAAAGAGCTGCCAAAGGACACCAGAAACAAAATTGTAGACCTGCACCAGGCTGGGAAGACTGAATCTGCAATAGGTAAGCAGCTTGGTTTGAAGAAATCAACTGTGGGAGCAATTATTAGGAAATGGAAGACATACAAGACCACTGATAATCTCCCTCGATCTGGAGCTCCACGCAAGATCTCACCCCGTGGGGTCAAAATTATCACAAGAACGGTGAGCAAAAATCCCAGAACCACACAGGGGGACCTAGTGAATGACCTGCAGAGAGCTGGGACCAAAGTAACAAAGCCTACCATCAGTAACACACTACGCCGCCAGGGACTCAAATCCTGCAGTGCCAGACGTGTCCCCCTGCTTAAGCCAGTACATGTCCAGGCCCATCTGAAGTTTGCTAGAGTGCATTTGGATGATCCAGAAGAGGATTGGGAGAATGTCATATGGTCAGATGAAACCAAAATAGAACTTTTTGGTAAAAACTCAACTCGTCGTGTTTGGAGGACAAAGAATGCTGAGTTGCATCCAAAGAACACCATACCTACTGTGAAGCATGGGGGTGGAAACATCATGCTTTGGGGCTGTTTTTCTGCAAAGGGACCAGGACGACTGATCCGTGTAAAGGAAAGAATGAATGGGGCCATGTATCGTGAGATTTTGAGTGAAAACCTCCTTCCATCAGCAAGGGCATTGAAGATGAAACGTGGCTGGGTCTTTCAGCATGACAATGATCCCAAACACACCGCCCGGGCAACAAAGGAGTGGCTTCGTAAGAAGCATTTCAAGGTCCTGGAGTGGCCTAGCCAGTCTCCAGATCTCAACCCCATAGAAAATCTTTGGAGGGGAGTTGAAAGTCTGTGTTGCTCAGCGACAGCCCCAAAACATCACTGCTCTAGAGGAGATCTGCATAGAGGAATGGGCCAAAATACCAGCAACAGTGTGTGAAAACCTTGTGAAGACTTACAGAAAACGTTTGACCTGTGTCATTGCCAACAAAGGGTATATAACAAAGTATTGAGAAACTTTTGTTATTGACCAAATACTTATTTTCCACCATAATTTGCAAATAAATTCATAAAAAAATCCTACAATGTGATTTTCTGGAGAAAAGAAATCTCATTTTGTCTGTCATAGTTGACGTGTACCTATGATGAAAATTACAGGCCTCTCTCATCTTTTTAAGTGGGAGAACTTGCACAATTGGTGGCTGACTAAATACTTTTTTCCCCCACTGTATATATAACCATCCTCGTGGGTACCAGAAATCCACAAAGGAAAATTCTCCCTCGTGAGGACTTTTCCCAGGTCCAGACGAGGACAAAGGCTATTTAATATTAAGCTTAGGTGTTAGGTTTAAGAGTTACAGAAAATACTATTTTGAATGGAAATCCTTTAGGTCCCCACAAGGATAGTAAAACATGTTGTGCGTGCGTGTGTGGGTCTAGACAGGCGGTATTAAATCCTAAAGAGTATTATGCTCTCAGGTCACCTCCTTTACCCTCTCATTAAAATGGATAGGTAAATAAACTACTCAGTCAGTGGGTCTATCTTTTAGAAAGAAAAAAACTGAGCTGGAGAGGAGCAGAGTGAGGGAGAGAGAGACACAGAGAGAGACACAGCGACACAGAGAGACAGACAGAGACAGAGACACAAAGAGAGACAGAGACACAAAGAGAGACAGAGAGAGACAGAGACACAGAGATTGACAGAGACACAGAGAGACACAGAGAGGCACAGAGAGACACAGAGAGACACAGAGAGACACAGAGAGACACAAAGAGAGACAGAGACACAGAGAGAGACAGAGACACAGAGAGAGACAGAGACACAGAGAGAGACAGAGACACAGAGAGAGACAGAGACACAGAGAGAGACAGAGACACAGAGAGAGACACAGAGAGACACAGAGAGAGACACAGAGAGAGACAGAGAGAGACAGAGAGACACAGAGAGACACAGAGAGAGACAGAGAGAGACACAGAGACACAGAGAGACACAGAGACACAGAGAGAGACAGAGACACAAAGAGAGACAGAGACACAAAGAGAGACAGAGACACAGAGAGAGACAGAGACACAAAGAGAGACAGAGACACAGAGACACACAGAGAGACAGAGACACAGAGAGAGACAGAGAGCCTTGAAAAGTCATTTTCCAATCTCTCAGTCTCTCATTCTCAGCTGCCTTCCCAACAGTCCCCATTAACATCGTCATTCTCCCCGACCCTTGACAATGGCCTCGTCTCATCCACAACTTTGTAATTACTGTCTCCTTTGTGCCACCAGAGTAAAAAGCTTTATTTCCCTTTTCATTAATATTAATGAATGATAAATAATAACGTTACTTTTTCTCTCAAGGCCGCCTGCTGTTGTGGAGTCCTGACAACCATGTGTGCATCCAAAATGGCACCATTACAAAAGTAGTGTCCAATAAAAAGGGAATACTATTCATTGGTTGCACGTTTTTATCACAATATTGTTTTGAACATTCGTTTCAGGACTGATGCCGGACTCAGCATTTTACTCAATGCATTGTCAAATCGGCACTGATGAAGACTTCATCAAAAGTCCATTACAGTGGCTTGGAAATACAAATCCCATTTCTAAAGGAGGCAAATACACTACATGGCCAAAAGTATGTGGACACACCTTGAAATTAGTGGATTCGGCCATTTCAGCCACACCCGTTGCTGACAGGTGCATTAAAATCGAGCACACAGCCATGCAATCTCCATAGACAAACATTGGCAGTAGAATGGCCTTACTGAAGAGCTCAGTGACTTTCAACGTGGCACCGTCATAGGATGCCACCTTTTCAACAAGTCAGTTTGTCAAATTTCTGCCCTGCTAGAGCTGCCCCGTAAGTGCTGTTATTGTGAAGTGGAAACGTCTAGGAGCAACAACGGCTCAGCCGCAAAGTGGTAGGCCACACAAGCTCACAGAACGGGACCGCCGAGTGCTGAAGCATGTAAAAACAGTCTGTCCTCGGTTGCAACCCTCACTACCGAGTTCCAAACTGCCTCTGGAAGCAACATCAGCACAATAACTGTTCGTCGGGTGCTTCACGTAATGGGTTTCCACAAGCAATACCAAGCGTCGGCTGGAGTGCTGTACAGCTCGCCGCCATTGGACTCTGGAGCCGTGGAAACGCGTTCTCTGGAGTGATGAATCACGCCTCACCATCTGGCAGTCTGACGGACTAACCTGGGTTTGGAGGATGCCAGGAGAACGCTAACTGTCCCAATGCATAGTGCCAACTGTAAAGTTTGGTGGAGGAGGAATAATGGTCTGGGGCTGTTTTTCCATGGTTCGGGCTAGGCCCCTTAGTTTCAGTGAAGGGAAATCTTAACGCTACAGCATTCTAGACGGTTCTGTGCTTCCAACTTTGTGGCAACAGTTTGGGGAAGGCCCTTTCCTGTTTCAGCATGACAATAACCCCCGTACACCAAGAGAGGTCCGTACAGAAATGGTTTGTCGAGATCGGTGTTCAAGAACTTGACTGGCCTGCACAGAGCCCTGACCTCAACCCCATCGAACACCTTTGGGATGAATTGGAACGCCGACTGCGAGCCAAACATCAGCAACTGACCTCACTAACGCTGGTGGCTGAATGGAAACAAGTCCCCAGCAGCAATGTGCCAACATCCAGTGGAAATCCTTCCCAGAAGAGCGGAGGCTTTAATAGCAGCAAAAGGGGGGGATCAACCCATGATTTTGGAATGACATACTTTTGGCCATGTAGTGTAATTAGTAGAAAACACTTGTCATTTTGATGTCGTACAGAAGGACTTTTAGCTAGCTAACATTAAGCCTTGCTAGCTATTTTTGACAAACTTTTCTAGCAAATGACAAAATTGCCACCTGCTAAAGTACATTTTTAAAACGACATGATAATGGTAAAGTTGTTTCCAACTAAATATTTGCCTACTTTAGCAATGTCATCGTACAGAATGACTGGGCTTGTCACGGCCACTATGGAGGAGAGCGTCTTGAGGACATTCATAACAATGGCATGACGTGACAGCGACGGAAAATGCAACCTATGAACAAAGCGGCATTTGGGACGCACCCCTTGGCATTGGTGGTTTTTGACTTTTCACTTGATTTTTCTCAAATAGAAAAAAAATAATATACCAAACGTCTTTCTCACTGATATTTAAAAAAACAATCTGCGGCCTATGATTATTAATTAATCCACTTCTTCTATCGGTGGCCATGTTATTGTTATCCAAAGCAATGTCGCCTCATAACAAAATGGTGTCTCTTATAAATACACTAACCCCTTTACCTAGCATCTTCATTTACATCATTTAGCAGACGCTCTTATCCAGAGCAACTTACAAATTGGTGCATTCAACTTAGGATAGCCAGTGGGACAACCACCTTTTCTGTTTATTATTTTTTTATGGGGGGTGGGGGGAAGAAGGATTACTTTATACTATTCCAGGTATTCCTTAAAGAGGTCAAGTTTCAAGTGTCTCTGGAAGGTTGTCAGTGACTCCGCTGTCCTGGCATCGTGGGGGAGCTTGTTCCACCATTGGGGTGCCAGAGCAGCGAATAGCTTTGACTGGGCTGAGCGGGAACTGTGCTTCCGTAGAATGAAATTCTACAGTGAAAATTTCATGTCAGTGTAATTCTCCTCACTGACATGCACGGTCATGTCATTCGATCCCTCAACTCCTGAGGAGATCTCTATTCTACTTGTTGTCTGTCTGATGGCGTTGTCTGGCTCAGCCTCAGAATATAGCATATCGTACACGCGGCGGTGTGACAGTGGCGCTGGAGGGAGGAGAGCGAAAGACAGAGGAGTGTAAGAGCGTGTGGGAGAGACGGTAAGGAAGCTCAAATTCAATGTGTCCCTCATATACATCAGCTGAGGTAATACCTAATACCAGGAGGGTCGCTTGGCTGGTTCAATCCCATCTCCTATCCAATCCCCCCCCACAACCATACCCACACTACCAGGAAATAAATAGACCTTGGCCACCCGTGGCTCAGCACAGCCCAGGCCGTAGCTCCAGGATTCAGGATTTATTAAGGTGAGGTCGAAGGTGGCCGTGTCCGGCAGCGACACACAGAGAAACGTTATAAAATGGCCCCGGGCCCCGGAGCCGTAACTGCCTTGTCCTGATTGTAACCAGTAACCGGATTAAGCACAGCAGGACACACACGACAAACATTACATTTACATTTTTAGTCATTTAGCAGACGCTCTTATCCAGAGCGACTTACAGTTAGTGAGTGCATACATTATTTTATTTTTCATACTGGCCCCCCCCACGCCTATAGAACGTCTACACCCCCTTGAACCTTTTTTTCACTTTGTTGAATTACAAAGTGGGAATTTAAATATATTACATTTTTGGTCATTGATCTACACAAAATACTCCAGAATGTCAAATTGAATTTTATTTTTTTACTAATGAATAAATATGCAATATCTAAAAAAGAAAAAAAGAAAGTATTTGCCCCCTTTGTTTAGGCAAGCCTACATTTGTTCAGAAGTTACATTTGGCTTAACATATCATTTAAGTTACAGTATATGGAAATAATAGGGGTTGACATGATTTTTGAATAACTAACCCTTCCTCTGTCCCTCATACATACATACATACATACATACATACATACATACATACATACATACATACATCTGTAAGGTCCCTCAGTCAAGTGTTGAATTTCAAGCACAGATTCAACTACAAAGACCAGGGAGCTTTTTGAAAGCCTCATAAAGAAGGGCAGTGATTGGCAGATGGGCAACAATAAATCAGACAATGAATATATCTTGGGCAAGTTAATAATGATGTTGTGGATGATGTATTAAACCAGCCAGACACGACACAGATACACTCATCCTTCTGAACTGAGCAATTGGTGATTTTAAAAACAGCTACAAAGTTCAATGGCTGCGATTGGAGAAAACTGAGGATGGATCAACAACATGTTAATGACTCCACAGTAATGATCTAAATGACAGAGTGAAAAGAATACAAAATGTACAGAATAAAAACATTCCAAAACATCCATCTTGTATGCAACAAGACACTAAAGTAATACTGCAACAACAACAAATACACAGCAAAGGAACACACTTTTTGGCCTAAACGCAAAGCCTTATGTTTGGGGCAAATCCAACACAACACTGAGTAACTGCCTCATTGTCAAACATGGCTGCATCATGTTATGGGTATGCTTGACTTCAGCAAAGACTGGAGAGTTTTTCAGGATGAAAAGAAATGGGATGGAGCTAAGCACAGGCAGAATCCTAGAGGAAAACCTGGTTCAGTCTGCTTTCCAACAGACACTGGAAGAGGAATTCACCTTTCAGCAGGACAATAACCTAGAACACACAGCCAAATATACACTGGAGTTGTTTACCAAGAAGACAGTGAATGTTCCTGAGTGGCAAAGTAACAGTTTTGACTTAAATCTGCTTGAAAAATCTATGGCAGGACTTGAAAATCTCTGTCAACACCTTGACAATCGCTGCCAAAGGTGATTGTAACATGTATTGACTCAGGGGGTTGAATAAATAATAATAATAAATAATACTTATCTAACCAATATAGTTTCATTTTTCATTAATCTTTTTTAAAAGTTAGAATCTTTCTTCCACTTTGACAGAGTATTTTGTGTAGATCGTTGACAAAAAAAAAAGACAAATAAATCCATTAAAATCCCACTTAATTTTTACAGGAAGAAACCTCGCTAGAAAACTCTCCTGCCAGGAAAATGATCCTTTGTTACATTCAAACAAACAGATTTTTTTCCCCCCAGGCATTTACATAAACCTCTAGAAACCTCTCGAGCTCCTCCAGTCAGGAAAATTATCCTTTGTTACATCGCTACAATCTCCTGTCCAATGTCAGCAAACACTCCCACCAGAATGAGAGGAAGCAGGAGGAGGAGAGGAGGTAAAGACAAGAGACGAGATGAGAGAGTGGGAGACGAGAGGAGAAGATCCTTCACTGGAGGTCCTAATTAGCAGCCATTCGATTACAGGCCTAGCTAGATTTACAGCTTAATAGCAGGTTGACAGAGGTAATGCAGGTAGCCACTCTGCTGGGTGCTGGTCAGCGTCCCAAATTACACCCTATTTAGTGCACTACTTTTGACCAGGGCCCATAGGACTCAGATCAAAAGTAGTGCACCTCTCCTCTCCTCTCCTCTGCTCTGCTGCCTACACAGGTCACCCTGCTGAGAAGTTCACAAAGCTGTCCTAGTCACTCAGACTGGGTGAGAGGGGTCTGGTGGGGACTGGTGTAAAGATCTGGGCTGGGTATAATGTTGGGACTGGTGTAAAGATCTGGGCTGGGTATAATGCTGGGACTGGTGTAAAGATCTGGGCTGGGTATAATGCTGGGACTGGTGTAAAGATCTGGGCTGGGTATAATGCTGGGACTGGTGTAAAGATCTGGGCTGGGTATAATGCTGGGACTGGTGTAAAGATCTGGGCTGGGTATAATGTTGCGACTGGTGTAAAGATCTGGGCTGGGTATAATGCTGGGACTGGTGTAAAGATCTGGGCTGGGTATAATGCTGGGACTGGTGTAAAGATCTGGGCTGGGTATAATGCTGGGACTGGTGTAAAGATCTGGGCTGGGTATAATGTTGGGACTGGTGTAAAGATCTGGGCTGGGTATAATGTTGGGACTGGTGTAAAGATCTGGGCTGGGTATAATGCTGGGACTGGTGTAAAGATCTGGGCTGGGTATAATGTTGGGACCGGTGTAAAGATCTGGGCTGGGTATAATGTTGGGACTGGTGTAAAGATCTGGGCTGGGTATAATGTTGGGACTGGTGTAAAGATCTGGGCTGGGTATAATGCTGGGACTGGTGTAAAGATCTGGGCTGGGTATAATGCTGGGACTGGTGTAAAGATCTGGGCTGGGTATAATGCTGGGACTGGTGTAAAGATCTGGGCTGGGTATAATGTTGGGACTGGTGTAAAGATCTGGGCTGGGTATAATGCTGGGACTGGTGTAAAGATCTGGGCTGGGTATAATGTTGCGACTGGTGTAAAGATCTGGGCTGGGTATAATGCTGGGACTGGTGTAAAGGGATCGTGTTCAGTCTGGGATATAGGGCTGGGGCTCAATAGGGCCGGGGCTCAATAGGGCCGGGGCTCAATAGGGCCGGGGCTGAGCTAGGGCTGGGGCTCAATAGGGCCGGGGCTGAGCTAGGGCTCAATAGGGCTGGGGCTGAGCTAGGGCTGGGGCTCAATAGGGCTGGGGCTGAGCTAGGGCTGGGGCTCAATAGGGCTGGGGCTGAGCTAGGGCTGGGGCTCAATAGGGCTGGGGCTGAGCTAGGGCTGGGGCTCAATAGGGCCGGGGCTGAGCTAGGGCTGGGGCTCAATAGGGCTGGGGCTGAGCTAGGGCTGGGGCTCAATAGGGCTGGGGCTGAGCTAGGGCTGGGGCTCAATAGGGCCGGGGCTGAGCTAGGCAGATCCAGGCCGAAGCTACGAGGCTCGTCCTCTCCAACCCTGCCTTATAACGGCTCCCTCTGTGTGATACCAACGTCTGCTTCATCATTCTCTCCCCCCCAAAATGCATTACATTTACCGTTCATAACCAGAGTAAGTATCAAGGCTGTCATTAAAACAGAGTCTTTCATGTTGTCCTAGGGCAACCTGTGGGGAGGCTGTGATTTGGAAGAGCAACGACCGACGCTTGTCACTGGCAGAGGCTTTAACTTAACCTACACAGCAGGACTGAGTGGCTGGCTGAGAGCACATTGCTGAAAAGAGGAATATGGTGCTTAGTCTGTAGCAGCACACTGCTCTGCTTTCATTAAACTAAAATATTAACCCTTTATTTGTTTGTTGGCCGCTCAGCTCACTGACAGAACACAGATATGCATTTTTATTTTTTATTTTTTTTAAACACACTCCAGCTCTCATATTTCAAGGTAGGTTAAAAAAATAAAAAAGGGCTGGCGGGTGGGGCCACAGCTCCTCTGGCTGTGTATATTACAGAAGGGCTTGTGAGGAGAAGGGCACAACATACCAAACCATTTTAAAAACAAAAATGAGCATTTCGTATTTAAAATAATTCAGGATGTAGTACTTCCTGTTTCACGGCTATACTAAAAACATGCCCTAGTAATCCAGGTCCATACAGACAGAGATAACCCTGTAGCATATCCCTCCTCCGTCCTGCCCGTCAGATAAAATGCCATCCACCACATCTCACATCTGCTCAGCGGTTAGCGCAACGCCAGAAAAGGGTAGGGACCATTTCATTTCAGCAGCCACTTAGTTCTTGCTTGGGCTGCCTCCATCTACTGCTCGCCTGCTCTCCTCTCACCCTGCATCTCCTCTCTCTCTCCTCCGATCGTTCCCTCCATCTCTCCCTCACTGAATCACCGCCCTCCCGGGCCGTGTGAAAAAAACGACTACGTACACAGACAGTAGAGTAAGGCTGGAGGATGCTGTGAAGTGAACACACAAACTAACAGTGTGGTTATATACCAGAAGCTGTGGCATCACACGGAGCGTAGTGTGTGGAGAGTCAGGCAGGCGCACACACACACACACACACACACACACACACACACACACACGACATAGAGCTCTACTGTACCCGCCACCACTAGGAGTCTGAGACTGATTCCTATTGGCCGTTGAGACACGGCGCGTAATGTTGCGTAGCCCCCGCATTTCAGCCACTCACAACGCATCTTAAAGCCCGTGTTTTATGAATGAGCATGAGAACGTATCGTATGCAAGGTGTACACACACACACACACATGCGCGTCGTAAAATACCCTCCTCTCCTAAAAACACACCCCGCTCACTCAAACTATCGATTAGAATAAGTCCTTATCAGGAGCCAGTACCGGCTCAGTCAAAATGTCTCACACACACCTATCGAGATGCTGGGCAGCGTGACATGGAAATTGACAACGCAAATCTAAATCTAAATCCAACTCCAACTGTATTAATCTCAAATCATAATAATAAATCCATCTGGTTTACATTTGGCACGGCAGTTGCGTTTATTTAGATGAAAATGCAACAGCCTCTCCACCTGTTAACAAGCAGCTCTAGTGTGAGATTCACAAGATAAAAAAAATCAAACATCCTTAAAATTGCTTAAAATCGACCAGCAGACATTTAGCCTAATTTGACTATTAATGCTTAACTGGGAATACCTACATAGGAACCAAGGTGCCATAAGGGACACACCCATAGTCTAACTAACCAGTATGTAAATCATAACATGCTTTGTGTCCGTGTGAGTCGTTACATTGGGAGAGAACAGGACAACACTAGAGAGTAAAGGACCACTGGCTTTCTATGAAGTCAGTCCTGCCTGGCACGCACTAGTGGGTAGAAGCCAAGGTCAGTCTGTTTCTATACTAGGTGAACAGCGCCATCTATGGGTAGGAGGATAAGAAAGGAACAATATTTTACACCTGCACAAGGAGAGGAGAAAATCTCATGGGGTTCGCCATGTGCCTCTGCATTGTAACAATGGACATACATTGGTGTTAATAAAAAAAATATTTGGCTAAATATGAAGTAACAGTATGACAAAAAATAATTAAAAAATAGGCTAGCACAGTGTAAAAGAGGATATGAGTGTCAACTGCAGGCCTGGAGAATCTGGTTTCACATGTGGCAGCAAGCATTGTAACAATGGATCTACAATGGTTACTTCCCATAACGCGTTATGTCCTACGTAAGAGTAACCTTCATGTCATCATGTCAAACTGCACTCAGAGAAGAGTATGGTCTGAGAGGCGCCAGCATTGTGACAGTGAACCTACCATACATTGGTTTCTTTCCATGGTCTTATATAATATGAAAGTAAACATATGACAATAAATACTAACTTTATTAAATATCACAGAGTGGTGTGAATCATTATGAATGTTCAATAGGAGTGAATCACTATGAATGGTCAATAGGAGTGAATCATTATGAATCTTCAATAGTGCATGCTGCTTGCTTGTCGATACTGAGAAAAGTTACTCGCTGTTTAACAAGTGTTTTCACAAATCAAGTCTGACATCATGCTATCCGGGAGAGCAGTAAATTCATTGGAGGAAATGTTGAACTGCTTGTGGTGCTGTGGAGATGCCAGAGGGAACAATGGTGTCTCTTTACTGTGGGGCAACACTGCCCTCTGTTGGTGGATAGGGGAACTAGTGGCAGATTCTACACAGTTACTGACAAAAACAGGGGAGAGAATTGTAATAATAATAATAATAATAATAATATGCCATTTAGCAGACGCTTTTATCCAAAGCGACTTACAGTCATGCGTGCATACATTTTTGTGTATGGGTGGTCCCGGGGATCGAACCCACTACCTTGGCGTTACAAGCGCCGTGCTCTACCAGCTGAGCTAAAGAGGACCACATTGTCTGTCTTTACTTTCCAGTCATTAAAAAGCATGAGTTATTCATTGCCGTAAAAAAAAAAGCCACATCTGACCACACCAGACACCATCTTCACCCCAGATGCAGCTCTCCTCTGCTCTCCATACAGACAGTGTGTAAGTCCCAAATTACACCCTATTCCCTAAATAGTGCACTACTTTTGACCAGAGCCCTATTGGGAAATAGGGTGGCATTTGGGACTCACCCTGAACAGAAAAGCCATTACCATTAAGCCCCTAAGCCTTCCCTGAAGCTCAGAGCGGCCTGTCCAACAAAGCCTTGTGATGAGAGCCAGCCTTGTGATGAGAGCCAGCCTTGTGATGAGAGCCAGCCTTGTGATGAGAGCCAGCCGGGACACAAGCAGGGCCTACCTAACACACTGGGCTGACGCCACCAAAACCATTACAGGCCATTCTCCCAGTGTAAATCTCCCCTGATTTGGCCGTGACAGTCTCACCTTCCCCAATCCCCACTGTCCGTCAGGCAGTCCCCAGGCAAACGGGCACACACGGCCTGGCCCCCCAAGTGCCTGTCCATCACCCTGGGTCCAAATAAGGGGCTAACACACCACCTGCAATTTCCCCCAGCCTCCCTCTCATCTCTGAGCTGATGAAGTCGGAGGGAGGGAGGGAGGGGGGGAGTGGAGAGAGAGCTGGAGGGACGGAGGGGGGAAGTGGAGAGAGAGCTGGAGGGACGAAGGGAGGGATGGAGGGGTGAGGGGGAGAGAAAACGAGGTGGATGGAGGGAGAGAGTGAGAAAGTGGCAATGTCACACCCTGTTACCTGCCATTGGTCAGGGTGACAACATGGTCACGTAACGGCCACGGTCCTCAGCCAAGCCCCCGGGCTAGCTAGGGGTGTGTGTGTGTGTGTGTGTGTGTGTGTGTGTATAAAAGGTGTCATGGCACAGCCTACAGAGAGACAGAGGAACCATCTAAAGCCCTTCGTGTAAAACCACCTTCAGTTCACTTCACACCTCGAATTTCAGAGCCACAGACACAGTCTGGAGAACTGGACCAGACACAGTCTGGAGAACTGGACCAGACACAGTCTAGAGAACTGGACCAGACACAGTCTAGAGAACTGGACCAGACACAGTCTAGAGAACTGGACCAGACACAGTCTAGAGAACTGGACCAGACACAGTCTAGAGAACTGGACCAGACACAGTCTAGAGAACTGGACCAGACACAGTCTAGAGAACTGGACCAGACACAGTCTAGAGAACTGGACCAGACACAGTCTGGAGAACTGGACCAGACACAGTCTAGAGAACTGGACCAGACACAGTCTAGAGAACTGGACCAGACACAGTCTAGAGAACTGGACCAGACACAGTCTGGAGAACTGGACCAGACACAGTCTAGAGAACTGGACCAGACACAGTCTAGAGAACTGGACCAGACACAGTCTAGAGAACTGGACCAGACACAGTCTAGAGAACTGGACCAGACACAGTCTAGAGAACTGGACCAGACACTGGACCAGACACAGTCTAGAGAACTGGACCAGACACAGTCTGGAGAACTGGACCAGACACAGTCTAGAGAACTGGACCAGACACAGTCTAGAGAACTGGACCAGACACAGTCTAGAGAACTGGACCAGACACATAGCCAGTCAACACCATTAGTGGTTACCAAAGCAGCAGCCTAGATTTGTTTAACATTAACCATGACTAACAGCACAGTAAGTTGCCTTCCAAATGGTACCCTAGTGTGCATATCGAGCTCTACTGTTGACCAGAGGCCTATGATCCCAAAACGGTAACCACACAGTCATAATCGTGTTTCATACAGCACTATAACTCTGTTACAAGTTACATACTCGTGTGTGTGTGCATACGTACGTGACGGACTCCTCCTCCAATGAGTAATGCTGGCTGCTGAGTGGCTATTCTTTGTGTGATGTCCTGTAGAAAAGCCACGCCTCTGGCAGAGAACATCTCTCCTCACGCTAATAGTCTCATTAACTATGTCTAACCGTATGACTACGTCCCAAAAGGCACCCTATTCCCTATGTAGTGCCTATAGGGCTCTGATCAAATGTAGTGCACTGTAAAAAAGTCAATTCCATTGTAACGGAATTACGCAGAGATTCAGATTTTTCACTTTAAAATGGTATACATTTAAGTCATTTAACAGAAGCTCTTATAAAGAGCGACTTACAAGAGCAATTAGGGTTAAATGCCTTGCTCAAGGGCACAGAGATTTTTCCAACTAGCCGGGCTCGGGAATTCGAACCTTTGGACCTTTCGGTTACTGGCCCAACGCATACTGGTCCTCTGTAGCTCAATTGGTAGAGCGTGGCGCTTGTAACGCCAGGGTAGTGGGTTCGATCCCTGGGACCAACCATATACGTAAAAATTTATGCGCACATGACTAAGTCGCTTTGGATAAAAGCGTCTGCTAAATGGCATATTATTATACCAAAAAATTAATTTCAAAGATTAACAAACCATACAACTCTATGCACAAGAACAACAGTACTTAATTTCCGCTACAGATTTTTACAAAAACACATTTACAGGAAGAACTGTGCAGATAACAAAGATTGTAAACAGAATAAAATTACACAGTTTTCAATTATTTTACTGTGTAAATTGTGCAAAGCAGTCATTGCGCATAGAGTTCTATGGTTTATTAAACCATTTAATTAAATGGTTTTGGTTTGCATACATTTTAACGTATTTTAACATTTTAAAAATATGAGTCTCCGCTTAATTTCGTTATCGTGAAACTGCCCTATAGGGAATAGTGTACCATTTGGGATGCACACCCTTATTTGATATGCATTACAGGAGGAGAAATCAGGAATAATTAGCCCACATGTACAAATATATATTAAAAATACGTCGCACAGCATAGGACACCATATGGCCAGGATCTGCACACTAAGCAATTCAGACAATTAAAGAATGGAACAAATCAGTGGTGAGCGAACGATGGCTATGGTCCACAACACCTCAGGGTTTATTGTTAGCAAATTAGACAGAAATTTCACAGAAATTAGACAGAGAGAGAGAGAGAGACACCTTCTCTGTATTCATGTGTGACTAAATTGAAAATATGGATGAAGATGCGTTTCTATTTTATTCAAGCACGGCGTTTGTTACGAAGAAATGTTTTAATTTCTCTTTACTTAAGAGGTTTGAAGCCTAACATAACGCCATGCATGTTATAAAAAGAAATGATTCGCACAAAAAAAACTATTCCTTGTTTTAATGTCTTTCAGTCTCCCTTAGTCAACCTGTCACTGCAGCAAACAGAAGGGGAGAATAATATTTATTTATTTTATATTTTAATATAAGCCTTGAGAAACACAAGCAGGTTCAATCCAACCAAATCTCCTGCTGTACAATTACAGCAATTTCTCCAAATTGCAGAGACACAAACAAACCAACAGCAACGCAATTAGTCTTCAAACATCCCACTTCCTCTGTATGGATAAACACTGTCTCTCTCTAGTCACACTGTCTGGGCCACAAGAGAGAGAGAGAGAGAGAGAGAGAGAGAGAGAGAGAGAGAGAGAGAGAGAGAGCAGAGAGAGAGCAGAGAGAGAGCGAGAGAGAGAGAGAGAGAGAGAGAGAGAGAGAGAGAGAAAGAGAGAGCGAGAAAGAGAGAGCGAGAAAGAGAGAGCGAGAAAGAGCGGAAGAGAGAAAGAGAGAGCGAGAGCGAGAGCGAAGCAGAGCGAGAGCGAGAGCGAGAGCGAGAGCGAGAGAGCGAGAGCGAGAGCGAGAGCAGAGCGAGAGCGAGAGCGAGAGCGAGAGCGAGAGAGAGAGAGAGAGAGAGAGAGAGAGAGAGCGAGAGAGAGAGAGAAAGAGAGAGAAAGAGAGAGCGAGAGAGAGAGAGAGAGAGAGAGAGAGCAATCAAAAGAGAGAGAGGAGAAGTGTGTGTCAGGTAGCTCTGCCTTCCTTCCCATCGGACTATTTGCCCGCCCGCCCGCCCGCCCGCCCGCCTCCCTTCCTGTTTGCCTTACTGTGCTCCTAATGGAACATTACAGATCACCAGGACCCAGGACAATTAGAGCACATTTCACAGGCTCTGCATGCAGGGAGGGAGCAGGAGGGAATTTGCATGTTTGAAGCATGTGATTAATGTCCCTCTGCAGCTGTGGTAGAACACATGCGTGTCCCAAATGGCACCCTATTCCCTATGGGTCCTGGTCAAAAGTAGTGCACTATGTAGGGAATAGGGTGCCATTTGGGACGCAATTGAAGTGGAACGTTCTCCCCCTCTCTGCTCCCTGATGAGAGGGACGCCCGGAGGGCTACTATTCACAGGCCAGCAAACACGCAGTAGCCTCCCCCATTCACTACCTGTATCCATCTCCACTCACACATCTCTCACATACACATAACCAGATTCAGATGGCACACACACAAAGGTAGCGACGCCTTGGCCACACACATAAATTCTCTTTCGTGCACAGACAGACAGACACACACACCCTCTCTTTCACTCTTCCCTCCTCACCTATGAAGAATGCCTCCTGGTAACCTGGCTCGTCTCTGATGTCTGGACAACATGCAAATCACATGCAAAACTAGGAGGGAATCAACACAGACTGCCAACTTTCCCGGTCAGGGAGAGTAGCGGAGGATTCTGTTCAGAGTCAGTCAGTGGTTTAGGAGTAAAGCAAGCCAGCCTTAGTTTAAGTGCTCCATGCAAGAGGATAGATCGACTAGTATTCAGATGTCAGATGTCTGGTCCTAGAGTTTCCCTCCACTGCTGCACCATTGAAATAACAACCAGCACTCACACCAGACAAACCATTTCAAAAGCTAACAAGGCTATGGAAACAAACAAAAAAAGGTGTTTAGCACATTTCCAAAACATGTTAAATTAAAAAGGTATGACAACTGTGGAGAGAATTAACAGGAGTGTATGCATCCAGGCAACGAGACACTTTACAATGCAGACGGCCCCAATGGACCTCTCATAAACACACAGGTCAGACACCTTGTAATCTGAACCCATAGGCAGGGGGGAAAGGGGGGGTCTAGCATACATGCCATCTCCTGACTTTGACAGGAGACACCTATCAGAGTTCTAAAAGTGTCGAGGCCACAGACAAAAATATCTGAGTGAGAGAGACAGAGAGAGAGAGAAACAGAGAGAGACAGACAGAGAGAGAGAGACAGAGACAGACAGAGAGACAGACAGACAGAGAGAGAGAGAGAGACAGACAGACAGACAGACAGACAGAGAGAGAGAGACAGACAGACAGAGAGACAGAGAGAGACAGAGATAAGTCATTTGGTGGTTCATGGTGGAGAGAGAGAATGGCGACAAGAAGTCATCATTATGGGATGGAATAGAACGAGTTGGTAGCTCTCTGGGGGTCGGTAGCTCTCTGGGGGTCGGTAGCTCTCTGGGGGTCGGTAGCTCTCTGGGGGTCGGTAGCTCTCTGGGGGTCGGTAGCTCTCTGGGGGTCGGTAGCTCTCTGGGGGTCGGTAGCTCTCTGGGGGTCGGTTGCTCTCTGGGGGTCGGTAGCTCTCTGGGGGTCGGTAGCTCTCTGGGGGTCGGTAGCTCTCTGGGGGTCGGTAGCTCTCTGGGGGTCGGTAGCTCTCTGGGGGGTGCTGTGGATCATTGAAGAGAAAACACCACCTCTTGGTTGCAACGCTTGTTGTATTTCCCTGCTTGGTTGGTTGGCATTTCTGTATCTACACTCCCCTACACTTGGTTGCTGTCCACCTATAATGCTTGTATTTCCCTGGTTGGTTGGTCCAGTTGTATCTCTGTATCTATATCGGTATCCCTCCAGTGTATCAGATAGTGTTTGTTGTTGTACAGTATGTTGTCTGATCAGGACCAGTATGTTGTCTGATTAGGACCAGTATGATGTCTGATCAGGACCAGTATGTTGTCTGATTAGGACCAGTATGTTGTCTGATTAGGACCAGTATGTTGTCTGATCAGGACCAGTATGTTGTCTGATTAGGACCAGTATGTTGTCTGATCAGGACCAGTATGTTGTCTGATTAGGACCAGTATGTTGTCTGATTAGGACCAGTATGTTGTCTGATCAGGACCAGTATGTTGTCTGATTAGGACCAGTATGTTGTCTGATCCGGACCAGTATGTTGTCTGATCAGGACCAGTATGTTGTCTGATCAGGACCAGTATGTTGTCTGATTAGGACCAGTATGTTGTCTGATTAGGACCAGTATGTTGTCTGATTAGGACCAGTATGTTGTCTGATCAGGACCAGTATGTTGTCTGATTAGGACCAGTATGTTGTCTGATTAGGACCAGTATGTTGTCTGATTAGGACCAGTATGTTGTCTGATTAGGACCAGTATGTTGTCTGATTAGGACCAGTATGTTGTCTGATTAGGACCAGTATGTTGTCTGATCAGGACCAGTATGTTGTCTGATTAGGACCAGTATGTTGTCTGATCCGGACCAGTATGTTGTCTGATCAGGACCAGTATGTTGTCTGATCAGGACCAGTATGTTGTCTGATTAGGACCAGTATGTTGTCTGATTAGGACCAGTATGTTGTCTGATCAGGACCAGTATGTTGTCTGATCAGGACCAGTATGTTGTCTGATCAGGACCAGTATGTTGTCTGATTAGGACCAGTATGTTGTCTGATTAGGACCAGTATGTTGTCTGATTAGGACCAGTATGTTGTCTGATTAGGACCAGTATGTTGTCTGATCAGGACCAGTATGTTGTCTGATCAGGACCAGTATGTTGTCTGATCAGGACCAGTATGTTGTCTGATCAGGACCAGTATGTTGTCTGATCAGGACCAGTATGTTGTCTGATCAGGACCAGTATGTTGTCTGATCAGGACCAGTATGTTGTCTGATCAGGACCAGTATGTTGTCTGATCAGGACCAGTATGTTGTCTGATTAGGACCAGTATGTTGTCTGATTAGGACCAGTATGTTGTCTGATCAGGACCAGTATGTTGTCTGATTAGGACCAGTATGTTGTCTGATTAGGACCAGTATGTTGTCTGATTAGGACCAGTATGTTGTCTGATTAGGACCAGTATGTTGTCTGATTAGGACCAGTATGTTGTCTGATTAGGACCAGTATGTTGTCTGATCAGGACCAGTATGTTGTCTGATTAGGACCAGTATGTTGTCTGATTAGGACCAGTATGTTGTCTGATTAGGACCAGTATGTTGTCTGATCAGGACCAGTATGTTGTCTGATTAGGACAACTGGGCCAGACTGTCGCTCCATGACCCCTAGATGGCTGATTAACTTTTATTTTCCAGCCGTCGGCCGCCTTGATAACAACCAGATGCCTGGCTGGACAGGGGCAGTGAGAGGGGGTGACTAGGGAGGGGGGTTAGAGGGGCTGGAGAGGGACAAAGGGTATGTTGTGTTTCCTTGTGCAGGCCAGGCCTTGCAGTGTTCATTAGCTCCTTGTCAACTCAGAGGCCTAATCAAATCAAAATCAAATGTTATTGGTCACATGCTTCGTCAACAACAGGTGTGGACTAGCAGCGAAATGCTTCCTCGCAGGCCCTTCCCAACGATGCAGAGAGAAAGACAATAGAGAAATAATAGATGAGTAAAACATGTCATAACAGAAACACAATGAGTAACGTTACCATGGCTATATACAGGAAGTACCAGGTAATAACTTGGCTATACACAGGGAGTACCAGGTAATAACTTGGCTATACACAGGGAGTACCAGGTAATAACGTGGCTATATACAGGGAGTACCAGGTAATAACGTGGCTATATACAGGGAGTACCAGGTAATAACGTGGCTACACACAGGGAGTACCAGGTAATAACTTGGCTATACACAGGGAGTACCAGGTAATAACTTGGCTATACACAGGGAGTACCAGGTAATAACGTGGCTATACACAGGGAGTACCAGGTAATAACGTGGCTATACACAGGGAGTACCAGGTAATAACTTGGCTATACACAGGGAGTACCAGGTAATATCGTGGCTATACACAGGGAGTACCAGGTAATAACGTGGCTATACACAGGGAGTACCAGGTAATAACGTGGCTATACACAGGGAGTACCAGGTAATAACGTGGCTATATACAGGGAGTGCCAGGTAATAACGTGGCTATATACAGGGAGTGCCAGGTAATAACGTGGCTATATACAGGGAGTGCCAGGTAATAACGTGGCTATACACAGGGAGTACCAGGTAATAACTTGGCTATACACAGGAAGTACCAGGTAATAACTTGGCTATACACAGGGAGTACCAGGTAATAACTTGGCTATACACAGGGAGTACCAGGTAATAACGTGGCTATATACAGGGAGTACCAGGTAATAACGTGGCTATACACAGGGAGTACCAGGTAATAACGTGGCTATACACAGGGAGTACCAGGTAATAACGTGGCTATACACAGGGAGTACCAGGTAATAACGTGGCTATACACAGGAGTACCAGGTAATAACGTGGCTATACACAGGGAGTACCAGGTAATAACGTGGCTATACACAGGGAGTACCAGGTAATAACGTGGCTATACACAGGGAGTACCAGGTAATAACGTGGCTATACACAGGAGTACCAGGTAATAGCGTGGCTATACACAGGGAGTACCAGGTAATAACGTGGCTATACACAGGAGTACCAGGTAATAACGTGGCTATACACAGGGAGTACCAGGTAATAACGTGGCTATACACAGGGAGTACCAGGTAATAGCGTGGCTATACACAGGGAGTACCAGGTAATAACGTGGCTATACACAGGAGTACCAGGTAATAACGTGGCTATACACAGGGAGTACCAGGTAATAACGTGGCTATATACAGGGAGTGCCAGGTAATAACGTGGCTATATACAGGGAGTGCCAGGTAATAACGTGGCTATATACAGGGAGTGCCAGGTAATAACGTGGCTATATACAGGGAGTGCCAGGTAATAACGTGGCTATATACAGGGGAGTGCCAGGTAATAACATTGGCTATACACAGGGAGTGCCAGGTAATAACGTGGCTATACACAGGGAGTGCCAGGTAATAACGTGGCTATACACAGGGAGTGCCAGGTAATAACGTGGCTATACACAGGGAGTGCCAGGCAATAACGTGGCTATACACAGGGAGTACCAGGTAATAACGTGGCTATACACAGGGAGTACCAGGTAATAACGTGGCTATACACAGGGAGTACCAGGTAATAACTTGGCTATACACAGGGAGTACCAGGTAATAACTTGGCTATACACAGGGAGTACCAGGTAATAACTTGGCTATACACAGGAGTACCAGGTAATAACTTGGCTATACACAGGGAGTACCAGGTAATAACTTGGCTATACACAGGAGTACCAGGTAATAACTTGGCTATACACAGGGAGTACCAGGTAATAACTTGGCTATACACAGGGAGTACCAGGTAATAACTTGGCTATACACAGGGAGCACCAGGTAATAACTTGGCTATACACAGGGAGCACCAGGTAATAACTTGGCTATACACAGGGAGTACCAGGTAATAACTTGGCTATACACAGGGAGTACCAGGTAATAACTTGGCTATACACAGGGAGTACCAGGTAATAACTTGGCTATACACAGGAGTACCAGGTAATAACTTGGCTATACACAGGGAGTACCAGGTAATAACTTGGCTATACACAGGGAGTACCAGGTAATAACTTGGCTATACACAGGGAGTACCAGGTAATAACTTGGCTATACACAGGGAGTACCAGGTAATAACTTGGCTATATACAGGGAGTACCAGGTAATAACTTGGCTATATACAGGGAGTACCAGGTAATAACTTGGCTATACACAGGGAGTACCAGGTAATAACTTGGCTATATACAGGGAGTACCAGGTAATAACTTGGCTATATACAAGGAGTACCAGGTAATAACTTGGCTATATACAAGGAGTACCAGGTAATAACTTGTCTATATACAAGGAGTACCAGTATCGAGTGGATGTGCAGGGGTACGAGGTAATTGAGGTAGATATGTACATACAACTAGGAATAAAAGTGACAGATCGTAAACAGCTTAACAAACACACAGCCTGTTTAAGTGCTTTTCAAAGAGTTACAAACGCACTAGCTATGCATGACACTACAGCCTACTACCAACCAGACTAAAGCCAAAACAGGCAAATCAGCTCTTAATTCTGTCTGCAGTAAGATGTCCCATTCCCCTCCAGAACACAGCACAAATGGTTATGCACTTTATCATGGGGCAAGACTGCCACCTTGTGGTTAGTTGTGTATATTTTGGTCCATTTGAGACAAACAGTAGCCACAAACCCCCAAACCAATACAGGGCAGTAGGATAGAGATGGATACACCATGAGGCCAACAGACAGCAAGGACCAAGACGGGAGGATGTAGGATAGAGATGGATACACCATGAGGCCAACAGACAGTAAGGACCAAGACGGGAGGATGTAGGATAGAGATGGATACACCATGAGGCCAACAGACAGTAAGGACCAAGACGGGAGGATGTAGGATAGAGATGGATACACCATGAGGCCAACAGACAGTAAGGACCAAGACGGGAGGATGTAGGATAGAGATGGATACACCATGAGGCCAACAGACAGCAAGGACCAAGACGGGAGGATGTAGGATAGAGATGGATACACCATGAGGCCAACAGACAGCAAGGACCAAGACGGGAGGATGTAGGATAGAGATGGATACACCATGAGGCCAACAGACAATAAGGACCAAGACGGGAGGATGTGTCGTCCACAGTAGACAGCTCTACCACTAGACCAGACTGAGGCACATTCACACCAATTTCATAACTTGATATTGGCCTGTTGACCTACCTGTCATCAACAACCCTCAACCACCCCATGACCCCCTGCTGCAATCACCTAACCCTACCACCCCATGAGCCCTGCGCCCCATCACCTAACCCTACCACCCCATGACCCCTGCGCCCCATCACCTAACCCTACCACCCCATGACCCTGCGCCCCATCACCTAACCCTACCACCCCATGACCCCTGCGCCCCATCACCTAATCCTACCACCCCATGACCCCTGCGCCCCATCACCTAACCCTACCACCCCATGACCCCTGCGCCCCATCACCTAATCCTACCACCCCATGACCCCTGCGCCCCATCACCTAACCCTACCACCCCATGACCCCTGCGCCCCATCACCTAATCCTACCACCCCATGACCCCTGCGCCCCATCACCTAACCCTACCACCCCATGACCCCTGCGCCCCATCACCTAATCCTACCACCCCATGACCCCTGCGCCCCATCACCTAACCCTACCACCCCATGACCCCTCGCGCCCATCACCTAACCCTACCACCCCATAACCCCTGCGCACCATCACCTAACCCTACCACCCCATGACCCCTGCGCCCCATCACCTAACCCTACCATCCCATGACCCCTGCGCCCCATCACCTAACCCTACCACCCCATGACCCCTACTCCCATCACCTAACCCTACCACCCCATGACCCCTACTCCCATCACCTAACCCTACCACCCCATGACCCCTGCGCCCCATTACCTAACCCTACCACCCCATGACCCCTACTCCCATCACCTAACCCTACCACCCCATGACCCCTACTCCCATCACCTAACCCTACCATCCCATGACCCCTACTCCCATCACCTAACCCTACCATCCCATGACCCCTACTCCCATCACCTAACCCTACCACCCCATGATCCCTACTGCCATCACCTAACCCTACCACCCCATGACCCCTACTCCCATCACCTAACCCTACCACCCCATGACCCCTACTCCCATCACCTAACCCTACCACCCCATGACCCCTACTCCCATCACCTAACCCTACCACCCCATGACCCCTGCGCCCCATCACCTAACCCTACCACCCCATGACCCCTGCGCCCCATCACCTAACCCTACCACCCCATGACCCCTGCGCCCATCACCTAACCCTACCACCCCATGACCCCTGCGCCCCATCACCTAACCCTACCACCCCATGACCCCTGCGCCCCATCACCTTGCAACCAATGCACCCATCACACTGGCCATATTATACTTTTGTTTGGAGGCCAACTATTTGAAATGCCCCCTGGTTCCTACCTGTCATCTTGTATCCACTCGCTGCCAGCTGTCCGGCCATGTATTCCCCGTCTGAGTTGTTGTGGGAGCAGCCCCATGTCCTCATCCAGATCTTCTGCATGCCAGGGATTACGCTACAGAGGAGAGGATGTATCAACTACAACTATATCAAATGAATGCTGGCCCTTTTTGCACTTGTATTCTATGGGAAGGGACTGTTGGCTTTTTAAATGTTGTTATGTACAAGAATATGTTGTTAGGCACGTAACACAATCTGAGGGGAGACGAAGAGTCGTAGTCTCACAGCAGATAATGAAAATAAAGTAGTTGGGTCAATGGAGCTCGGCAGCTTGCATCCTATAATGAACCACTATACGGCAATGTTACTCTACAATTAAATTGCAGTGGCCAAGAAGTACTGATTTGGTCCCTGGCTAGTGGAAACAGTAGAGCCATCTTGAATACTGCATGGTCATCTCGCTGACGCACGTGGTGAATCTCAAAAGTCTTTGTTTCTTTATGTCCCCCTCTTCACACCTCCTTCTGATTGGAGGAGGTCAGAGGGGAGGAATGGAGGGAAAGACTATTGAGAAAGAGCCATAAAATAGAGATCGGACAGTAGCAGCACAGTGATGTGAAGGAGCCATCCTCCAAGTTTGTCTAAGCATGCTTAAATAACTGACTGGGACTGAACCCCGGGGTTTCCTGCATGTCACAATACTGAGACAGCCCACTGAGCTACAGCCCCTAGACATTAGCTCAGGAAGACAACAAGTCTTCAGTTCTCAGGCAAGGTTCACTCTTAGTGGGTAAGAGGCAGGTAGCTTAGTGGGTAAGAGCGTTGTGCCAGTAACCGAAAGGTCGCTGGTTCTAATCCCCGAGCCGACTAGGTGAAAAATCTGTCGATGTGCCCTTAAGCAAGGCACTTAACCCTAATTGCTCCTGTAAGTCGCTCTGGATAAGAGCGTCTGCTAAATGACTAAAATGTAAAATGTAAATGTTATCAAACAAGTGTGCATTGCACACTGCATTGATTTAACCATACCTGTCTGCTTGCAACACCTCTGTAGTCTGCTGGGTGTTTCTCTTCCTGGCTCTGGGGATGACGCTCTTCCTGGCATACTGCCTCTCCTGTGGAGTCGGGTCGTCAGCTGACACCATGTCCTCAATGTCATCGATCAGGGAGTCACAAGCAGAAGGCATGATGATGATCTGGTGGAAAAACACACACATAGAGTTAGAAAAAAAATGTATCAGTTCACAACGATACATTAACTGACAATACAAAATACAGAGTTAAAAGCCACATTGTGGACCACTCAGAGTTATTTAGTCAATAATAGGCTAACATGAAACAGTATGTCACATAGCTAGCTATGTCAATCCACAGATGAACTGGAGCGAACAACCCCACTCCGCCCGCCTGAGTCCAGCTAACTTTGTGTGGTCCTCTGTAGCTCAATAGTAACGCTAGTAAAGCGTCTAAATGGCATATTATTATTGTTAGAAAACTAGCTAGCTACCTAAGTTAGCCTAAGCAGGGACATTTCTAGTTATATTTCACTGGCTGTTTGACAACTTTAATATTAACTGTACAGATGTAAATAGTAGTCATTTCCCAAGTAGAGGTGTCAAAATAGTCTGTCAAATAACTACGACAGAAGCCTGGTCTAGCTAACACTTAGTTAGCCGATGTTAGCTTTTACAGAGATGCATTCTCAGGGAATATTCAATCATTTATCCGTAACTGAGCTCTGTAGCTACATTTCTGCCTAATAATAACACTATCTATACGGTACTGAGCCTGTTTTATACCCATATTGTCTCTGCTAGCTAACATTAGCGAACACTAACAGAGCACAACGACCTAGCATACACGACCCACGTGTTTCTATTTTGGAATGGCATGTGCACTCAACTTCGTATTACAATTCCTCACCTGTGTTATGTACTGTTATTACTTCAGTAGTTAACAGGTCGCTAATAAACGTTATGTCTCAAATCGAAGATAAACTCAAACCTGCTAGCTGAATGGTTGTTGTTATGATCAGCACTATGCCACAAAGATTGTCTATTATATTGACAAGATACTCGATTGACCGCTCTAACAATGGAAATACATGTCCTCAAAGATGGAAGGCAGGCGGGAGGAGGCGAGATCATGTGGGACCATTCTAGCCAATCAGGGGGCAGATACCCGTGTGAACAGGCCATAGCGATAGATGGATAACCCATCTTTCTATCTGTGTCATTACAGCGCCTGTAACAGCATGAGCAGGGCCATTGAGACTGTCTCCATTTCAAAGTAGTCAATTTCATTCATTGGCCGATTGCGCCCACCACATAGGAATCCCCACCCATATGACTACTTTAAAATGGTGGAATCCCTCAACAGCAATGTCCATATTAAAACAGGTAATATTCATGATGAGCCCTCCATCTCTCGATGACATCAGGCACAACTCCAACAGTCGTTTTTTTCTAAGTTGCCGAAATGCCACGTGCGTCCATTTATCAGTGCATTAGTAACCACCTACCCATTACAAAACGTATATTCGATCAAATAAGCCTCACGTTGCAAATTAGCAATTACATGTTTTTTAGACCTAAATCAACGTTCACCTGACCTCCATATAAAAAGTCCTAACTTCGCAGGCTTATTTTTCGTGGGACGATTTTGGGCGGAGTAAAGCCTCTCGCTTTGCCACTTTCTCTCTGTCTGGCATACTTTCTGGGCGCCTTTTGATGACAACGTGGAACGATGGAAGGGAGTGAGGGACAAACTTCTTGCCTAGTGACAAGCGAAATCCGTTGTTGATTACCTGGATTTACCCTTGTTCCCGTTTCTACTCTTTCTGAGCTCAATGAGACTTGGAAGGACTTTAGCACACAAAATGTCATGTTGCCCACCCAAATGATTATGCTAGTCATGCTAAAACTGAAAATGCAAGATATTAGCTCAGAAACAGACCAAAATGTCTGCCCACCCAGAAATATAGTCCTAGAACCAATAAGTAAATCAATTTCCATAGTGAAGTTACAATTGCCATACTTATATTGCTTTTATTCAAGTTTTGGTGAATTTCAAACATCCAGAATAGAAAACATATCCCCAATGGCACCAACCCAACAGGTGGCCCTGTTCAGATGCATTATATATATACACAATTTATATATCAAAGCTTTCAAATCAAAACATACACGTTTTAAAAAGCCATGTCACAATAAAAACACTGAAAATTAAACCTGTATTTTCCAAATATTCACATAACATACTCTTTCATGCACTCTTAAAAAAAAAAACTGAATAAGCAGTGTGTAATCAACGTCTCAAATGGCATCCTATTCCCTATATAGTGTACTAGCCCATTCGTTTCTGGTCAAAAGTAGTGCACTACATTAGGAAATAGGGTGCCATTTGGGACGTATCCCATTCGTAGAATCATAAGCATCCTCCACACACGGAAAGACGGACTTTCCTAATCACTTCAACTGTTGAACATTGGAGAGGAATTTGTGACCAGATTCTGGTAAACAAGAGAAAATTGTTAGCCTGGTTAAACCCGACTGAATGCTGCGTGGTGAATGCAACGCAGCATTCAGTCTGGTTCAACCAGGCTATAAAATCGTAGGGAATTCCTTTTTCTATAAATTCTTATATAGAATGAAAATCTAATTATTATAAGAAAAAATTCAAGTTGAGTTTATAAATATATTCACATGGATATAAATATGAAATTAAAGAAAACAAAAAAGGGGAAGATATTGACAATATGTTCTGTGCACTTGGGGGGATTCTTTGTACATTTTCCAGTACCTTGATAACCACAAAAGCATATTACTAGAGAGGCTAACACTGGCTAAATTGTAATCCCAAAAGATATGGAGAGATGGGATAATTTAACGATGGCAACTATGTTACGTTACTATTTCAGTTCAGTCAATTCAAGAAATAAACTGAAATTCCAATTATCCTCAATGAGACACACCAATGTAATTGACCCCCAACCTTGGTTACATGAACTCATAATAATTTGAAGAGTTCCATTTCATTACTATCACCAAGGAGGAACACGCTCACTACGCAAAACCATTTTACACACATGCACAAATTAACTAGCTAAACCCAAAACACACACACACACACACACACACACACACACTAATGGAAACCAAGCCATGACATCAGAATATTGATTTATATATGCATCATTCTATCAACATAACACATACAAGGGTCTGCCTGACCATCAAGTTACCATGAAACCATCCTAGATCTCTGAACTCAGATACAGGTAAGCCAAACTCAGTCAGTCACCATGACAACAGCTCTAGAATCAGACATGTGCTAATATGGCACCTAGCTGACTAACAAATGTCAATTTAAACCCCCCCCCAAAAAAATAAACATCTAATAGCAAGCATTGATATAGTAATAAAACGTATCTAGAGTCAAAGGTAGTCTACAGTACCTAGCGAGTTATCAAAATTGTATCTTCATTTTAAAAAATGGTTTCTATATTTCAGGGCAGCAACCCCCAGCTTATACCAACATCCATTCAGCAAGGCAACAAGCATATCATTCACTTATCTAGGGGTTACCTTAAGACTATCCATTCTCCTCTTCACTGGGACATGAAAAATAATGATATCTAAAAGCTATTTCCCACACTAGCCAAATTAACATACAACACATTTAGAGTTCTTTCTGCATTCAATCGACCAAGTCGCCCACTTGTTCTGCTTGGTGGTGGAAAGTTAATTCCTTTTACTCTCCACACAAAAAGAAATACCGATGTCAGTCAAAAACACATTTCCCTTTAAGTTGAGGGAGATTGGGGGCAAGTCCCACAACAGCAAGTTTTTAGAATAAGTAAAATGTTCCAGTCCATGAGCACGTGTGCTGCTGTTGTTATGATGATTTGAAAAATGGGGGTTGATGGCTGTGTTCAAATACTCAGATGAGCACAGTAGGCAGGAGTAAAGTGCATCTAGAATACATTTGCTTGCTGATTAAAGGGTACATCTGTAAGGGGTATACGGTATTACCAAATGGGCACACAAGGGGCGCTGTTTGAGGCACAAAACAATTTTGGCAACTGGGATCTTAATCCAGAAGGGGATTGAATGCCTCTGCTGTAAACAAACAGCTTGTTCTTAACATCTAGCAACTTAGCTAGCAACTTAGCTAGCAACTTAGTGCAGCTAGCAAGGAAGTAGAAAAACTTTGAATTAGTAGATTAGTAGAACTTAGCTAGAACCTGCTGAACTAGGCAAGCAAGCCAAATGCATAGCTGGGGCCCTGAGCTGGATATAATGTGACAACTTAAAGTTATACAGCACACGCCCCCCCCCCCCAAAAAAAAAAAATAATAAAAAACTATTGAAAATCATACCATCGATATTTCAAAATCTCCCAGTATACGGTATATTGCCCAAGCCTAATCAGCACAGAGCGAGACTCTTTCGAAGATAACGTTGGAGGTATTCCTTCAGAGCAATAACCTTGCTTTTTAACTTTGTTGTTCGTTGAAATATCCATTCAAATTGACAGGCCAACTCTGGTTCTAATAAAACCGTGACTTGTTGAGTTGAATTTGGTGATTATTGTAAACCATTAAATTTGCCCTAAGCAAAAAGCATATAACTTGTTCAGTCATTAGACAAGGTTCATATGAATCTCAGTTAAGTGGGAAACAATATCTTGACTTGACACAAGTCCCAATCAAAACAAAAGGGGTCAACTCGTACTGTATGATACAGTATCTCCCCAATGAGTGTGGCTCAAAAAGTATTTCCTAAAAAGTTTCAAACTCAAATGGTTTGCGCCAAAAATCACTGTTAAACCGTCACTGTCATATTCTATGTATGATGACAAAAGCATAGAACTCATCAGCACAGAACTCATCAGCACAGAACTCATCAGCACAGACGTAGATTGATTGCTCAGCATAGGGTCAGCTGACCACCTGACACGGTAGAGAACCATCCCACAGGAACACATGAGAAACTGCCAAACACACACACACAGACAGTTATGGAGGGTTTCAGTATGAATAATGTATGCACTCACTAACTGTAAGTGGCTCTGGATAAGAGCGTCTGCTAAATGACTAAAAATGTAAAAATGTTTCTACTAGTGCCAGTTTGGAGATAAGGCAGCTCTCAGTAACCAAGAAGGTCGGAGCAGTGAGAGAAGAGCTGTTCAGGGTCGTTTTCATTAGGCCACAGCGTAGAAAAATCTTTCGCAAACTGAAAATGAAACCCAGCCTAATGTAGAGATGGAACCTCCCCGTTTCAATGACTATCAATTTTTGTTCCTACTGAACACGACCCAGTTTTAAGGCAGTCTGTACAGTGCCTCGGCAAACAGGCAGGCACATGGAGAGGAGGAGACGGGGGGTGGGGTGGGGGTGGGGGGGGTGGGGGGGGGGGGTCTTTCACCCAGCTGGCCCAGTGTACTGCCATGACAAAGACATGGGGGGAGAGATTTCACCCACCTGGCCCAGTGTACTGCCATGACAAACAGGCAGGCACACACACAGGGAGAGATCTTTCACCCAGCTGGCCCCATGTACCTAACCCTCTTTAAACAGAGGGATAGGGGTGCCAGTCTCGCTCTACGGGCTGATCTCTCTCTGGTCCTCCATGACAGTTACATATGAAGACAAGACATTTCCCCTGTCTCTCCTGGTACATGTGAACACACAGGAGAGACAAGTGTCCCCTACGTCCTCCTCCATCCAGTAACAAGGGACACGAGACATGTCCCCCCCCTTGTCCTCCACCCATCCCTCTTACATAGAGGGACACAGTAGGTCTTCCAGGGGCAGCTTGTCAAAGTCGTAGGCATCGAACAGATCGCTGATTCCCTCATCGTCCCCTAAGCTAAGCATGTAGTCCTCGTTGAGGAGAGGGGGGGACAGGTTGACGAAGGGCCCGGCCCCGTGGCCCTCCAGGAGCCCAGACAGGGAGGAGGGGATCTGGTCCTCCGTCTGCAGCAGCAGGCTGGTGAAAGGGGAGGTGATGGGGGAGAGGTTTGTAACCGTCACCACAGAGGGAGCTGGAGCGACATGGTTGTTACTGCTGCTGCCTGTTGCACTCTCTGTGGGGAAAGGAGACAGGCTGTGAGAGATTTTACAACTAAAACCCAAAATGTTGACTGATTGATGCAAGGAAATGTGATGATATTTGATCAGGCCTAAAATAACCCGTCTAAACAGGAAGGCGGCAGTATGCACTGCTCAGACAGAGTGCAGCGTGGTACCTGCTGACACTTTGAGGAAAGGTGAGGAGTTTCCTTTGACATCTGGGCTGCCGTTCTTTACAGGACTACTGGTGGTGTTCTCCTCTGGACAGAGGAACACTTCGATAGGCCCCTTGGTGCTGGTGAGGTGGACCGACAGGCTCTGGAAAAGGAACAACATCATGATGCACTGATTAGGTATTGATTGAACCCGGAAGAACAGCATGTCTCAACCTCAGGTACATGGACCGAAACTGCCCGGCTAACAAACGTTCGCACAACTTTAGCGAAACCCTCCCTTAAGAGTCTCATTACGTCATTACCTAACGTTTTCATAGGAATGTTCCAGTGATGTGCAAGGGCTGTTTCCAAGGATCATTCATGGAAATCAGGTTCTATGTCTGTTTGGTGGGACGTTGAGGGAATATTCTCCTAACCCTCAGAGAACTGGACACATGAATGTTCTTGCAACGTTCCCATGAAACGCATCTAGAACATTCATATTGAATATTCTGAGAACATGTAACTACGTTCTGGGTAAGTTCTGTTTGACATTAAGGGAATGTTCTCCTAACACCAATGCTAAATGGGTTCTCGGGTTTTTGCTAACATATTCCCCTAACTAATGGAACACTGGAGACTCAAACATCTGGGGAACATCACAGGTAACATTACAAAAACGTTCTCTCTTCCTAGAATTGTTAGCTGGGTGGTCCCTAGGACGTCACTGACTGGTACCCGATAGCTGCCCGACACCTACAGTATTAGTCAATTATCAAGCGCTGGTTCCAATGAGAGGTCCTTAAAAAAAAAAGTGTTTGTTTCAATGGAAGCTGTTCTCCAAGCGGGGGAAACCATAACGTTCCTATCCCATGTATAAAACACTGCAGTGGACAGACAACATGATCATGATGCATTGATTAGGTTTTGATTCAATTGGTAGACTAGTGATTCTCAACCTCAAGTACATGGACTGGACTGCACTGGTGCCTGGGATATTGTTGACCGGCACGTCAGATAGTCGTCGGGACACTGATTTTGTGATTGTAGCGCAAGCGGTCGTCCAAAATGGTTAGTTCTAGTGTTAGTTGACATTGAAAAGAGAAGAACCATAACTTGTATGCATGTACCTTGTACAAAAACATGTGGTAGAAAGTGCAGTAGACTAACAAAAGAGGAAGGTCTCCAGTCATATTGATTAACAGACTGACGGATTACCTCCTGTGGGTCTGGCACCTCTAGCTTCGTCTCAGAGGGAGCTTTCACCACGATCACCGTCTGGTCTTTCAGGTTACGCAGCTGACGGATGTCTTGGTACGTCACATACGCAAACGTGGACCAGGTGGTTAAAGAAAACTAAAAACGCTGGGTTTGGAGGAAACACTCACACATTGACCAGCTTTGAGCACCAAAGTAACAGCAGTTATAACGGCGTCATAGTATCCTATGGAGAGAGCCTGGGTTCTTCCTGTTCTTCGATGCCACAGTGAGTTCAACAGTGAGTTCAACAGTGAGTGTGTATATTAAGGATATTTCTGGCTGTGCGAGGCCTCGGTCATCTGTTGGACGTCCAGGGTACAGCTCTGGATCAGCTCATCCAGCCTCCTCTCCTCCTGGCCCAGGTCAGACAGCTCACTGCTCAGGCTCTGGTTGCTGGTCAATGTAACCCCGTCCACTGACAGGTTACAGCCCCTGGAAGAGAGAGTGGGGAGGGGTGTAGTCGCGCGAGAGAGTTTAACACAGGACACGCGCTTGAAATCTATTTACATTACTTCATGCAGTGAGATCAAGTCAGTGATGATGTCTAGTATTTCCCCTTAAGAGGATAAAGTTGTTTGAATCAAAATGTTCTCGTCACCATTCTTGTGAGACAACTTACATCCACTGGATGTTATTTTTTGACTTCTTCTTGATGAGATGCACGCCCTCCAGTACGTTGGTGATGTCATAGAGGCGTCTCTTCTGCACCTTGAGGACCTCGGCAGCCTGGTTGAGGTCGATTACGCCATCAGACGACTGGCCCAGCAGCTCAACAAACTTCTTCGTTAGCAGGCCCAACGACGTGTCGTAGCGCGTCTTCTCTGCCGGTGACTTTGGTGCTACAGTAAGACCGATGGGAGAGCGCACGATCCAGTTTAGTATAATGTTCAAAGTTGAATGGGAGAGAGAGAGAGAGAGAGACAGAGACAGAGACAGAGAGACAGAGAGAGAGAGAGACAGAGACAGAGACAGAGAGAGAGAGAGAGAGAGAGAGAGAGAGAGAGAGAGAGAGAGAGAGAGAGATGAGTAATGAGTAGGATTGTGTGATTGCTTTAGATAAAAAGCCTTTTTATCTACCTTCCCGATGAAAACTTGTTTGAATATATATTTTATGGAAAATAAGATTTTGTATGTTTCTGAACGATGCATCATGCTGCCTTGTTGACAACACACCCGAGCGGCGCAGATTACTGTTCTATTTCAGAAAGGCTCTCTTCCCTCCCCGCTTTTGCCCGTTCATGTCATGTGCCATAGCCCGGTGCACTTAATCGCACTTCCTCATTGATCATGTTTTAGCAAGGGTGCCCCACCCTCTTCCTGGAGCGGTACACTGCTGCAGGATTTCACTCCATCCCAAATCAAGCACACCTGACTACCGACTAGCTGCTTAACAGAACCGATTAGGCCTCCCGAGTGGCGCAGTGGTCTAATGCACTGCATCGCAGTGCTTAGAGGCGTCACTAGATATCCGGGTTTGATCCCGGGTTGCGTCGCAGCCGGCCGCCACCGGGAGACCCATTGTGGGGGCGCACAATTGGCCCAGCGTCGTCCGGGTTAGGGGAGGGTTTGGCCGGCTGGGACGTCCTTGTCCCATCGCGCTCTAGCGACTCCTTGTGGCGGCCGGGCACATGCCCGCTGACTTCAGTCGCCAGATGTACGGCGTTTCCTCCGACACATTGGTGCGGCTGGCTTCCGGGTTAAGGCGAGCAGTGTGTCAAGAAGCAGTGCGGATTGGCAGGGTCGTGTTTCGGAGGACGCATTGGCTCTCGACCTTTGCCTCTCCCGAGTCTGTACAGGAGTTGCAGCGATGGGACAAGACTAACTACCAATTGGATATCACGAAATTCAGGTGTAATCAAGTGTTACTACAGAGATGGAGCAAAACCTTGCATACCCAGTAGCTCTCCAGGTGGGCTACTTTATAGGAATGTTGAGCTTTATAACAGTCACAGAATCCTCACATGCCCCTCTGCTCTGACCCAGTCTTACTTTTGGGGCACTTGAGCCCTGGCCCCGAGGCTCCGCCAGCCTTTCCCCTGGGGGTCCTGGCTCCTTCGATGGGGTACTGGTGGTCCGACTCATCCAAGGCCAACCTCCGCTTGGCCTGCAGGAGGTATACACTGCAGTCAGATCACTTCTCACAAAACAGATCGGATGTTCTTGAGTATCGTTCTGGCACAACTGTGTGATAGGATTTATAAATTCATACCTAGCCTGTAGAATAGTTTCTGCATATGCCTATAATAATTTCAATATTGACAATTGAAAAGCAAGCTTTTTTTACTTCACTTATAAAATATGCTTGTTTTGTACACTGAGAACGCTCTACTAGCGACACTGAATGAAACATCCCATCAATGAACTAAAGTGTTTATCAGTGTACTGTGGTACACCAGCTGTGCCTCGATCATTGAAGACACGATTTACAAATACATTTAAGTAATTTAGCAGATGCCCTTATAAAGGGCGATTTACAGTTAGTGCATTCATCTTTAAAAAGGTAGCTAGGTGAGACAACCACATATCACATTCTTAAAGATTAGTTATATAATTGTGAAAGACAATCAACCAACATGCCCTCGATGTCATCATAAGACCTGACGTTCACTCATGGAGTGTCAGTGAGATGTCGGCCATTTTGTCCAACAACATGGCATGAAGGGCTACTTTATTTACACATCACAGGCCTGAGAGAGAGAGTGATGAAAACAGGATTCATGAGTACCTTTCAGTGTGTGTTTGTGTGTAGAGAGGAGCATATCGAGTCAATGAGGACAGTGTGTCTAGCAGGTCAAAATTTAAATATGAGGGAAAACATGTGGCCAGTCATTCATGAGGGACAGTGGACAAAATACATATCACCCTAGGGCTGTTCTAGAAAAGGAACATTATTTTAATAATATCAGATGGCCCTGTTGGCTTTTTCCTCAAGCTAGAAATGGAACAAATAAATAAGTCCTTGCTGCTGGGGCAGTTCATAAATATAAAATATGGCTGCCATCTTTGCAAACCCCAACCAATGCCCCAGCCAACCCCCCCCACCAATCTGATTTATCTTCCTCTGTGAGCAAATGGGGGATCCTGGACGCAAGCTAGCTATGTCTGTAGACTAGTGTCAAAGACAGCACAGTAGAAAGTCTGCTAGTGTGTTGTGGCTTTTTGATGCATGGCCAGAAATGAATCCATATCAGCAGGCCTATATGGATGGCATTTCCGCAATTTGATGGTTAAAAACACAGGAAGCACGCAAGCATATGAGCTATTATAACAATGTAGCTAGTTAGCAGCTATAACGATATTCGATATGACAATCTTCTGACGCGGAAAACTAAAGATAAGCCGATTGTCCTTCTGTTGCTCAACTAAGACTAGTTGGCCTGTGTTTGTAGTTAGCTGGCTAGCTTGCAGGCTACCTACCGAGCGAGCCAGTCAGCCTGCTTTCCAATTCCCTTCCCCCCCGCAGTCCAAAACACTAAACAGGGCCTAGTTACTCATTTCTGACAAGTAATTATTGTACAGCTAGCCTAGCAAGCTGAAGCACGACTGTGACTAAACATGCACGGAACCTTGTAAGGCTAAAGGTGCTCTTGAACCCTACACTAAACCCCAACATTCTCTCAACTTGAGAAACTGATGAGAAATTGTTTAGGCATAGGCTGTTGACCTTTTACGATACGGATCTGACCCCTTAGCAATTGATAATATATGAAAGGCATATCTTATTAGCTAGCCAACAGGCTATCCAAACTACATGACTGATTTAAAATGTAGTTTCACCTGTAAAAGTAACGATGTTGCTAACTATGGCTTGAACAAATTGTATGACTGCTTTCAGACTAGTGTAAAGCCCAACTATTGAGCGAACCTCGAGTCTGTTGGGTGACTCGAGAGGATCAGTGAGAGCGACCGAACTAGCTAGCTAGGCTAGGCTACCAACATACGAAGCAGTTTCTCATTCATTTCAGTCACTGCAATATAACAGAAAATGACATTAGCAAGTTTACCGGTGGACGTCCTAACGTAGGTCGCTGTCCGGCTCCGTTTGTTGCTCCGTTTGGAGTGGAATATATACTGCCAGCTGGAGGTTCGGACAAACAGACATTTGAAGTCTGTGTAATGCAAGGCGGTGGAGTTATAATTTGAATATAAGTGGCAGTTGTAAAATTAGGGGTTAACCGGTCGGACAATGCTGTCAATATCGCATTTTTGTCTAGAGAAGAGCCTCCAACACCTGTTATTATTACTTTATCCGGGGCTGATGAGATCCCTCTTCTCATCTTTGTGGGCTCGGGTACCCTTTGTCCCTTTAGTTTAAAGCCCCTTTTCAGCTAATCCACCGCGACAAAATAAAAAATATTGATATGAAAGAGTAGATTATGATCTTATTTGCCGATATTTGTATGTTTAAAAGTATATTGAGAGCACATTTAGGCAGATGCAATGGATTAGAAACTAGCGCGAGTCTCAGCCCTGCCAGCTCAAAAATGGCTCCAGGAAGCTGACAATGAATGAAGGGATACCGTTTACCCGCGAAGGAACCCTCCCGCGAAACTCAGATTTCCCGGGACATTTTCAAACAATATTTGCATATGTGACGCGATTGGGGTACACTGCTTCATAACTCCACCTATTTTATATACGTTTCCGAGTTTATTGACCAATGACAGTATAGAAGATAAGACGGCACGCGTTCATTGGGCAGTTGATGCTGGGTACGTCAGACGCAAACAACGTGTCCGTAAAATGTTGGAGAAAATAATCAAACTGGTTTAATTTTTTGTTACAATGTAAACTAAACTGGCTTCTATAAGCCATGCAGAATTTTTTAGAATTATTGTTTAAAAAAAAATGTAAAATGGCCTTAGTTCTTGGTGAGTTTATGGCAGCTAAAGCTAGTATGGCATTCACAAATGCTGGTGCATTTATTAAAATTGTTTTAAAAACTGCTACTACTTTCATTGCCTTATAGACATGCATACAATCATGTTCTTGCCCACTCCATTTCTGTCCTTGTCAAGCCAAACATGGCAATGGATGACAATGAGTTGGCAATGCACATTTAAACTAATTATTGCTTTACAACACATCCAATGCTTTAACCCCATGGACTGTCCGACTCCCCCAGCCAAACTAATTATTGATAACACATAAAACTTCAGTGCTGTCTGTATTATCATGTCCCAGTGATGGTGTAAAAGAAAAAAATGACCTTTTGAAATGTAGTGCACTGCCTTCACTATACAGCAGATGGTGCCCTTCACTAAATCAGAATAGTAAAGCCATTTATAATCTGGCTCTACAAATTCAGCCATTGATAAAGCTGTCAAATACAATGTTCATATATGATATATTTGAAATAACTGTGCAAACTAAGAACATACCTCTGTCAATCTCTTGAGAGCCCAAGGCCATACAGTCATAGGGTTCTCATTTGAACAATTGACCACAGCAGGGCCAAAGTGTACAACTGTCCGAAGCTTTGTCTGACCATTAATATATTACCGCATGCAATACGGTTTTGGAAACCTCAGAAATTCTACTTTCATATCACCCCAAAAATGATTTTACAAATACAAAAATACTTACTGTTTTAACACATTCCCAAGGAGGTGTTCTACATTGCACTTCCTGAGCTAATGGAAACTCAGAGGGAACAAAGCAAATCTGCTGGTTTGAAGCTGTGTTACATCAAAAATCTCAGTGGAAATCTGTGGTAAAACAGCTAACAGTAAGTGTATATTTTATATTTGTAAAGCTATTTGTGAATGATAATTAAGTTGAGTTTTCAAGTTTTCCAAAACTTTATCGCAATTAAGGATACATTGTTTCTAGATAGAGCGTTTCACACTTGACCAAATCACCTCAGCCAATCAAAAGGGATGTGGAATGAGAAGGGCTAACCTGACCTATGACCCCGACCCATATTACTGCCCCCCAGTTGGAAGAACCTAACCCATGACCCCGACACATATTACTGCCCCCCAGTCGGAAGAACCTAACCCATGACCCGCCATATTACTGCCCCCTAGTTGGAAGAATCTAACCCATGACCCAACACATATTACTGCCCCCCAGTTGGAAGAACCTAACCCATGACCCAACACATATTACTGCCCCCCAGTTGGAAGAACCTAACCCATGACCCAACACATATTACTGCCCCCCAGTTGGAAGAACCTAACCCATGACCCGACACATATTACTGCCCCCCAGTTGGAAGAACCTGACCTATGACCCCGACACATATTACTGCCCCCCAGTTGGAAGAACCTGACCTATGACCCCGACACATATTACTGCCCCCCAGTTGAAAGAACCTGACCTATGACCCCGACACATATTACTGCCCCCCAGTTGAAAGAACCTGACCTATGACCCCGACACATATTACTGCCAACACTAAAACTGAAACTGAATAATATAAAAAACGAAATATAAATATTTGTATAGAACTGAAAGTAAATAAAAACGATCAAATCAGGTCTGAAACTAAATTAAACTAAACTGAATTCAAAATAAAAATCGAATAAACGAATAGAAATAAAAACGAATAGAAAAACAAAAATATATAATAACCTTGGACCTTTTGGGGTAAATTCTATTTCAATTCCAGTCATTTCAGAAAGTAAACCAAATTGAAATTTCAATGCGACCAACTACTTGTGAACATCAAAAGCAACTGTGTCACGTTTAGAAACTAGATCAGTAGGTCGGATAATGTAGAGTTATTAGAGAGGAGGGGACCATCCTACTGTTCCTGCCTCAGTCCGTGATACAATTGACAGCTCTGTACCACGCCTACCAAGGCTACATTTGCAGTCAGCACTAATTCTCGCATATTTGTAACTGTCACAACAGCATATTTTTGTTAACTACGACTGCACAGAGAGGACGCCGAGTTTATTGATTCGGCATCAATGCTTGGGATGTATTTCGATCAATGAACAGCAATGAGATTGTAGAAGCACTTTATTTATTTATTTGGTAAAACATTTCTTCACTTTTTTTTCCTTTTTTTTTCTTTACGGAGGAGCGACTTCAGAACTTTACCATGCAGAATGGACGAGTTGACAACCTCTTCGTTTAAAACTACCGGTTCCAAATGGTTGCTTCCAGTCAGCGATTTTTTTGGATTCCCTTTGGATCAGGTAATCTACACTTTTCCAAAATGAGAAAATCGATTGCTTAAAGTCAGTTATGTTAATCTAAAATAATGTTATTAAGTGGCTTGTCCTGCCATATACCTCGAATGACATGACAACATTTTGGCCATCTGACTTTACATTTACGCATGACATTTGCATAGATAAATTTAGAGACATTCTGCTTGTATCCAAACTCAACATAGAATATAATTTATATAATTGAAATATTCTGTTGTCCGAAGGCAACACACACACACACACAATAAGGATGCATGTAGAGTATATAAATCTGTCAATATCTCATGTCTGTGGCCTGGTGCCTTGTGTGCAGGTGAACTTCTTGGCTTGTCAGGTGTTTGCCCTTGGTGCAGCCTTCTGGTTCCGTCTCTACCTCAGCCCTCAGTATGCCAACCCCGTGGTCCGCCATGCAGTCGCCACACTCTTTGGCCTCTCCTTTGTCATATTCTGTTTAGGCTGGTAAGGAACACTCGGTGCACTGGACAGATTAAAGTATACGGGTTAAATCATGGTCGGATTACTTTGTTGAATGGAGGACACTAACCGATGGACCCAGTTTAGTCCTAATAACAACGTTTTAAACAATAGCCTATCATTTGTTTTGAATTGTTTTCATCGCTGCAGGTATGCAGTCCATATCTCCATCTTGGTGGTGGTGTGCTACTGGATTCTGGTCACAGCTGACATCCACAACATTCACAGGTAAACACACACCACGGTGTCTCCCATACAGACACGTGCAATAACGTCTTACCCACATGGGTCATTCTTTGCTGACATGTTGATGACAAGTTGAGCTAGATAGGAAGTGATAGCAGGACCAGACTCTCTCTCTCTCTCTCTCTCTCTCTCTGTCTCTCTCTCTCTCTGTCTCTCTCTCTCTCTCTCTCTCTCTCTCTCTCTCTCTCTCTCTCTCTATATATATATATATATATATATATATATATATATATATCTGTCTGTCTGTCTGTCTGTCTGTCTGTCTGTCTGTCTGTCTGTCTGTCTGTCTGTCTGTCTGTCTGTCTGTCTGTGTTTAGGTCCTGGAATGTGATGAATGTAGGTAGAGAACAGAACAGTAACACTGATGATGTTGTACATTAGGGATTCCTTGGTGGAGTCTACATAGAGATAGCATTGTTCTCTGTGCCATCGCCTCGTCTACTCCAGTTAGAGAAAGATGGGTCATTGGGTTGTGGGTTACTGCGTGTCAAAAGACCACGTTTCACCATACATTATGTGTGTTTACTGTACATCTCCAGTTGTACTTGAAGGTGATTGCTAAGATGAAAATGGTCCATTCCACCTAGTAGTTGATCTTTCTCCCATATGCAGATAAGGAACTACCAGTATGGTATTTAGACTGAAACATTAAAAAGGTTTAATTCATTGAAAGCGCCACTCATTCTTAGCATGGAGGGATGTAGGATGTTACTCTGTAGCTACATGTTCTCAATCTGAATTAAATATTTCCTCCAGATATACTATGATCACGGCCATGTTCTCCATCTGAATTAAATATTTCCTCCAGGTATACTATGATCACGGCCATCAGCTACCTCACAGTGTGTCAGGTGAGCAGAGTCTTCATCTATAACTATGGGATCCTCTCAACAGACTTTTCTGGGTGAGTAGCCATGTTGTTCTAGA
Source organism: Coregonus clupeaformis (assembly GCF_020615455.1). Lineage (NCBI taxonomy): Eukaryota > Metazoa > Chordata > Actinopteri > Salmoniformes > Salmonidae > Coregonus > Coregonus clupeaformis. Next base: position 103,801 of record NW_025534832.1, read on the forward strand.
TCAAGACAGGATTACTGGCAGTGTTGAAGTACTCCAGGTCGGTCTCCAGACCACTTATTGAGTGTCTCGGTTTTGTCTCGGTGTCTGATACATTTTTACTCTGTCTTGACTTGGTCTCTGACAACGAGGACTCGTAACTTCTTTTCAGAGACCGGCGGAGTAAAAAAACTCATAATTATCAGCTCCCATTCAGTCAACGGATAAAACCGCTTGGCCAGAACCAGGTGTATATATACGTCTTCATGACACAGTAATATCTTATCGCCTATTGAAACCTGGCTTCTTACTCTACTCCTTACGTTACTGTCCTTTACTTTCGTAGAAAAATATCCTCAAACTTTGTTGAGCTTGTCAGAATTTCCTTGATTAGCTGGTAGGGAAGAGTTGGGTAAATAGTTTGAAAGTTGCACGCTCACTATTAGTAAGGGGAGACCGAGGGGGGATTCGTAATATTTACATCTATTGTAGACCTGTTTGGGTTATCGATAATTTGTAGAGTGGCTCTCTATTTGCCCTCAGCATGCTTTTTTTTTTTACCATACTGAATGTCTAAAACCGTATGTGCTTCTGAAATATGAACACACAAATACTGGATATTTTCAACTCTTATAATGGTGGTGATTTGACTAAATTACAATCATGGTCTTGAATTGAACTCGCATTGTTCTGGTCTCGGTCTTGACTTGGTCCCGGACCCCTCGTCCCCCTCCATCCGGTCTCGGTCTTGACTCGGTCTCGCCCCTCCATCCGGTCTCGGTCTTGACTCGGTCTCGCCCCCTCCATCCGGTCTCGGTCTTGACTCGGTCTCGCCCCTCCATCCGGTCTCGGTCTTGACTCGGTCTCGCCCCTCCATCCGGTCTCGGTCTTGACTCGGTCTCGCCCCTCCATCCGGTCTCGGTCTTGACTCGGTCTCGCCCCCTCCATCCGGTCTCGGTCTTGACTCGGTCTCGCCCCTCCATCCGGTCTCGGTCTTGACTCGGTCTCGCCCCTCCATCCGGTCTTGGTCTTGACTCGGTCTCGCCCCTCCATCCGGTCTCGGTCTTGACTCTGACTCGATTTGCTCCGGTCTTGATCTTGTATCGGTCTCGCTTTAGGTGGCCTCGAACACAACACTGATTACTGGAATGTGGAATTATGTAATGATGAGGCAGATTTGTGTGACCTGAATTCTGAAATAGTGTGTGTGTGTATTGAGGTTTTCATGAATGTGGTTATCGTGGTAACAGAATACAGATAAGGGTCTACGTTAGAGTTTTCTCAATCGATACTGAATCAGCTGACTCACTGCTTTTATCTGCACAGTGACAACAGCACTATCTGTCTCACTTTTCCTGTCTCAGCCTTTCCTCAACCTCTGTTTTTCTAGATTTGTATGTCTTACTCACTAGATTAATTTATTCGTTCCCACCTCTCTCTTGCACACTCTCTCTCTCTCTCTCTCTCTCTCTCTCTCTCTCTCTCTCTCTCTCTCTCTCTCTCTCTCCGTCATGTTGAATCTGCCACTCCCCTCTGGTTAGTTTCTGTCTGTTATCTGCAGGTTTCCTTGGTTCTTGCAGAGATTGTGAAGCCTAAACTGCCCTAAACAAATAATGCAGCTGATAAAACAGTTTGTCAGTTAGTTTAACAGTACCTGCCGCTGCCATGCTTGCTATGCTACTGCTATTCTTTGCCAATGCTAATGCTAATTAGCTGAGTGGCGCAGTGGTCTAAGGCACTACATCGCAGTGCTAGCTGTGCCACTAGAGATCCTGGTTCGAATCCAGGCTCTGTCATAGCCAGCCGCGACCGGGAGACCCATGGGGCGGCGCACATTTGGCCCAGCGTCGTCCAGGGTAGGGGAGGGAATGGCCGGCAGGGATGTAGCTCAGTTGGTAGAGCATGGCGTTTGCAACGCCAGGGTTGTGGGTTCAATTCCCACGGGGGGCCAGTATGAAAGAAATAATAATAATGTATGCACTCACTAACTGTAAGTCGCTCTGGATAAGAGCGTCTGCTAAATGTAAATGCTATGCTAATTATGCTATTATATGCTATACTAATTATGCTATCGCTAACCCTAATCAATGCTAACCTTCGCTAACAAACTGTGCTTTCTCTGCAGACTCTGCAGAGGGGTGAATGAGCTGAATCGCATTGTACTGCTGTTGAATGGATAGACAGCACCATCACTGGGATCCGATGCTCCATTCACGTCCGTGGCTTTGCTTTTTCTCAGTCAATCTAGCTACTATCGCCCCTGTTTCTCACTGTGCTTGCTCACAGTATAACCTCCAATCTCTCATACACTATGAAATGCGGTGCACAGTGTTAACACATTGTGATATTCTGTCGTGTCGAAAGGTACAACATCTGGTTGTTTTAGACGGGCTCCAGAATCAATCAGCATAGTAGTGTTGTAATGTAAGTGCATTGCTAATAGTGTGTCACATTCTGCGATGCCAGCGTTCTTGACCTGACAGTGCCATTCAGTGCCTGTTGACTACGGCTCATGTAACACGACCATACAATGGCATGCACGCACACACACACACACACACACACACACACACACACACACACACACACACACACACACACACACACACACACTCTGTAAGTGCATGGCATGCTGTCACACAGAGCGTGTGTGTGTGTTCCTGTGTGTGAGAGAGCAACAAAGGGTGTATTCTACGTGAAAGTCTGAATGAAAAGCGCCAAAGAATCAATGCTAATTTATTCTTCAAGTATAGTTAGGCTTTATGAAACGCTGTTCACGTTCCATTTTCTGTCCTTGTTAATGTCCTCAGTTTGACTTTAGAAACTAAATATTGTGTTTCCTCCCTTCAGGCCGTTGATGATAATTACCCAGAAAACCACTATGTTAGCTTTTCAAGTGCATGATGGTAAGGAAGGAATGTCCAGGGGATCCTGTGGAACCTTTTCTTATGTTTCTTACAACATCCTATGGTTTTTTTCTTTGCTTTAAGTTCTTTGATGGTTGGGTTGAAAAACGGTATCTCTCTTATCGTCTCCACTGTTTTCAGGTATGTCTAAAAAGTCTGAGGACCTCACGGCTGATCAGAGGCGTCTTGCTGTAGCGTATGTATTCATTACGGTATATACATTTAACTTTCATATCCATGAATGCCTTGCAGTGCGTTGGCTCAGTCTTGATTATAGGAAAATAGGCTATGTAGACTTCTGAAATCCACTGCATGATATGAAATCTACCATCCACAAATTGCATTGATATTAACTACTTGTCTGTGCAAGTCTTCTCACTCAAAGTAAACAAGATACCCTTAGAATGACATTGATGCTGTCAGGAGAAAACAAAATGATTATTCCCGGGGGGGTGGAGGGAAAGGACGTGTTTAGGATGTAAACACAGATTACCGTCAGCTCCTAACGAAACAGAGATTACCGTCAGCTCCTAACGAAACAGTGGCGCGTACTCCTGAGTGGCGCAGTGGTCTAAGGCACTGCATCGCAGTGCTAACTGTGCCACTAGGGATCCTGGTTCGAATCCAGGCTCTGTCGCAGCCGGCCGCGACCGGGAGACTCATGGGCGGCGCACAATTGGCCCAGCGTCGTCCAGGGTAGGGGAGGGTTTGGCCGGCAGGGATGTAGCTTAGTTGATAGAGCATGGCGTTTGCAACGCCAGGGTTGTGGGTTCGATTCCCACGGGGGGCCAGTATAAAAAAATAATAATAATGTATTCACTAACTGTAAGTCGCTCTGGATAAGAGCGTCTGCTAAATGACTAAAATGTAAATGTAAATGAAACAGAGATATACGGTTTTATTTATTTTTTATTTTTTGGGGGGGTAGATCAGCTTAATATTGCAGATAGATTGTAACTTCCATCAATGTAATTGTCTGCATCACTTCCAATCCCCCATGTTTATATATATATATATATATATATATATATATATATATATATATATATATATATACTCCCCTTTATTACTTTTCAACCCCTACATCCTTTCACAGAGATAGACATTTCCAATGTCCTTTTCTTGTTATTTTTTGAAAATGTTTTTAATTGCAATAGATACATGAAGGCAACAATAAACAGACATCAATGTCCCTCCTCTCTCCTCTCTCCTACCTTCAGCTCCAAAACATCATTAATCCCAGTTAGGGGAAGTGACGAGCTCTACAGCAGAGTCTCAGCACTTAATCGCTGGTTGAAAACTGTTTTCTGCCCCTCCCAAAAGATAACATTTGTGGATAATTGGCCCTCTTTCTGGGACTCACCCACAAACAGGACCAAGCCTGACCTGCTGAGGAGTGACGGACTCCATCCTAGCTGGAGGGGTGCTCTCCTCTTATCTACCAACATAGATAGGGCTCTAACTCCTCTAGCCCCACAGTGAAATAGGGTGCAGGCCAGGCAGCAGGCTGTTAGCCAACCTGCCAGCTTAGTGGAGTCTGCCAATAGCACAGTCAGTGTAGTCAGCTCAGCCATACCCATTGAGACTGTGTCTGTGCCTCGACCTAGGTTGGGCAAAACTAAACATGGCGGTGTTCACCCCTAGCAATCTTATTAGGATAAAGACCTCCTCCATTCCTGCCATTATTGAAAGAGATCGTGATACCTCACATCTCAAAATAGGGTTACTTAATGTTAGATCCCTCACTTCAAAGGCAGTCATAGTCAATGAACTAATCACTGATCATAATCTCGATGTGATTGGCCTGACTGAAACATGGCTTAAGCCTGATGAATTTGCTGTGTTAAATGAGGCCTCACCTCCTGGTTACACTAGTGACCATATTCCCCGTGCATCCCGCAAAGGCGGAGGTGTTGCTAACATTTACGATAGCAAATTTCAATTTACAAAAAAAAAATGGCGTTTTCATCTTTTGAGCTTCTAGTCATGAAATCTATGCAGCCTACTCAATCACTTTTTATAGCTACTGTTTACAGGCCTCCTGGGCCATATACAGCGTTCCTCTCTGAGTTTCCTGAATTCCTATCAGACCTTGTAGTCATAGCAGATCATATTCTAATTTTTGGTGATTTTAATATTCACATGGAGAAGTCCACAGACCCACTCCAAAAGTCTTTCGGAGCCATTATCGACTCAGTGGGTTTTGTCCAACATGTCTCTGGACCTACTCACTGCCACAGTCATACTCTGGACCTAGTTTTGTCCCATGGAATAAATGTTGTAGATCTTAATGTTTTTCCACAAAATCCTGGACTATCGGACCACCATTTTATTACATTTGCAATCGCAACAAATAATCTGCTCAGACCCCAACCAAGGAGCATCAAAAGTCGTGCTATAAATTCTCAAACAACACAAAAATTCATTGATGCCCTTCCAGACTCCTTCTGCCTACCCAAGGACGTCAGAGGACAAAAATCAGTTAACCACTTAACTGAGGAACTCAATTTAACCTTGCGCAATACCCTAGATGCAGTTGCACCCCTAAAAACGAAAAACATTTGTCATAAGAAACTAGCTCCCTGGTATACAGAAAATACCCGAGCTTTGAAGCAAGCTTCCAGGAAATTGGAACGGAAATGGCGCCACACCAAACTGGAAGTCTTCCGACTAGCTTGGAAAGACAGTACCGTGCAGTACCGAAGAGCCCTCACTGCTGCTCGATCATCCTACTTTTCCAACTTAATTGAGGAAAATAAGAACAATCCAAAATTTCTTTTTGATACTGTTGCAAAGCTAACTAAAAAGCAGCATTCCCCAAGAGAGGATGGCTTTCACTTCAGCAGTGATAAATTCATGAACTTCTTTGAGGAAAAGATCATGACCATTAGAAAGCAAATTACGGACTCCTCTTTGAATCTGCGTATTCCTCCAGGGCTTAGCTGTCCTGGATCTGCACAGCTCTGCGAGGGCCTGGGATCGGGAGAGACACTTAAGTGTTTTAGTACTATATCTCTTGACACAATGATGAAAATAATCATGGCCTCTAAACCTTCAAGCTGCATACTGGATCCTATTCCTACTAAACTGCTGAAGGAGCTGCTTCCTGTGCTTGGCCCTCCTATGTTGAACATAATAAACAGCTCTCTATCCACCGGATGTGTACCAAACTCACTAAAAGTGGCAGTGATAAAGCCTCTCTTGAAAAAGCCAAACCTTGACCCGGAAAATATAAAAAACTATCGGCCTATATCGAATCTTCCATTCCTCTCAAAAATTTTAGAAAAAGCTGTTGCGCAGCAACTCACTGCCTTTCTGAAGACAAACAATGTATACGAAATGCTTCAGTCTGGTTTTAGACCCCATCATAGCACTGAGACTGCACTTGTGAAGGTGGTAAATGACCTTTTAATGGCGTCAGACCGAGGCTCTGCATCTGTCCTCGTGCTACTAGACCTTAGTGCTGCCTTTGACACCATCGATCACCACATTCTTTTGGAGAGACTGGAAACCCAAATTGGTCTACACGGACAAGTTCTGGCCTGGTTTAGATCCTACCTGTCGGAAAGATATCAGTTTGTCTCTGTGAATGGTCTGTCCTCCGACAAATCAACTGTACATTTCGGGTGTTCCTCAAGGTTCCGTTTAGGACCACTATTGTTTTCACTATATATTTTACCTCTTGGGGATGTTATTCGAAAACATAATGTTAACTTTCACTGCTATGCGGATGACACACAGCTGTACATTTCAATGAAACATGGTGAAGCCCCAAAATTGCCCTCGCTAGAAGCCTGTGTTTCAGACATAAGGAAGTGGATGGCTGAAAACTTTTTACTTTTAAACTCGGACAAAACAGAGATGCTTGTTCTAGGTCCCAAGAAACAAAGAGATCTTCTGTTAAATCTGACAATTCATCTAGATGGTTGTAAAGTCGTCTCAAATAAAACTGTGAAGGACCTCGGTGTTACTCTTGACCCTGATCTCTCTTTTGACGAACATATCAAGACTGTTTCAAGGACAGCTTTTTTCCATCTACGTAACATTGCAAAAATCAGAAATTTTCTGTCCAAAAATGATGCAGAAAAATTAATCCATGCATTTGTTACTTCTAGGTTAGACTACTGCAATGCTCTATTTTCCGGCTACCCGGATAAAGCACTAAATAAACTTCAGTTAGTGCTAAATACGGCTGCTAGAATCCTGACTAGAACCAAGAAATTTGATCATATTACTCCAGTGCTAGCTTCCCTACACTGGCTTCCTGTTAAGGCAAGGGCTGATTTCAAGGTTTTACTGTTAACCTATAAAGCGTTACATGGGCTTGCTCCTACCTATCTTTCCGAGTTGGTCCTGCCGTACATACCAATACGTACGCTACGGTCACAAGACGCAGGCCTCCTAATTGTCCCTAGAATTTCTAAGCAAACAGCGGGAGGCAGGGCTTTCTCCTATAGATCTCCATTTTTATGGAACAGTCTGCCTACCCATGTGAGAGACGCAGACTCGGTCTCAACCTTTAAGTCTTTACTGAAGACTTATCTCTTCAGTAGGTCATATGATTGAGTGTAGTCTGGCCCAGGAGTGTGAAGGTGAACGGAAAGGCTGGAGCAACGAACAGCCCTTGCTGTCTCTGCCGGGCCGGTTCCCCTCTCCACTGGGGTTCTCTGCCTCTAACCCTGTTGCAGGGGCTGAGTCACTGGCTTGCTGGTGCTCTTTCATGCCGTCCCTGGGAGGGGTGCGTCACTTGAGTGGGTTGAGTTACTGACGTGATCTTCCTGTCTGGGTTGGCGCCCCCCCTTGGTTTGTGCTGTGGTGGAGACCTCTGTGGGCTATACTCGGCCTTGTCTCAGGATTGTAAGTTGGTGGTTGGGGATATCCCTCTAGTGGTGCGGGGGGCTGTGCTTTGGCGGAGTGGGTGGGGTTATAGCCTTCCTGTTTGGCCCTGTCCGGGGTTTCTTCGGATGGGGCCACAGTGTCTCCGGACCGCTCCTGTCTCAGCCTCCAGTATTTATGCTGCAGTAGTTTATGTGTCGGGGGGCTGGGGTTAGTTGGTTATACCTGGAGTACTTCTCCTGTCTTATCCAGTGTCCTGTGTGAATTTAAGTATGCTCTCTCTAATTCTCTCGTTCTCTCTTTCTCTCTGAGAACCTGAGCCCTAGGACCATACGTCAGGACTACCGGGCATGATGACACCTTGCTGTCCCCAGTCCGCCTGGCCTTGCTGCTATTCCAGTTTCAACTGTTCTGCCTGCGGCTCACGAAACCCCTACCTGTCCCAGACCTGCTGTTTTCAACTCTTTAATGATCGGCTATGAAAAGCCAACTGAGAGACCTGAGCCCTAGGACCATACGTCGGGACTACCGGCCGTGGTGACTCCTTGCTGTCCCCAGTCCGCCTGGCCTTGCTGCTATTCCAGTTTCAACTGTTCTGCCTGCGGTTATGGAACCCCTACCTGTCCCAGACCTGCTGTTTTCAACTCTTAATGATCGGCTATGAAAAGCCAACTGAGATTTATTCCTGATTATTATTTGACCATGCTTGTCACTTATGAACATTTTTGAACATCTTGGCATGGTTCTGTTATAATCTCCACCCGGCACAGCCAGAAGAGGACTGGCCACCCCTCATAGCCTGGTTCCTCTCTAGGTTTCTTCCTAGGCTTTCGCCTTTCTAGGGAGTTTTTCCTAGCCACCGTGCTTCTACACCTGCATTACTAGCTGTTTGGGGTTTTAGGCTGGGTTTCTGTACAGCACTTCGAGATATTAGCTGATGTAAGAAGGGCTATATAAAATAAAATTGATTGATTGAATAGAATACAGTACTCCTAAGGCTGTGTCTCTCTCTCTCTCTCTCTCTCTCTCTCTCTCTCTCTCTCTCTCTCTCTCTCTCTCTCTCTCTCTCTCTCTCTCTCTCTCTCTCTCTCTCTCTCTCTCTCTCTCTCTCTCTCTCTCTCTCTCCCTCTCTCTCTCTCTCTCTCTCTCTCCCTCCCCCCCCCCCCCTCTCTCTCTCTCTCTCTCTCTCTCTCTCTCTCTCTCTCTCTCTCTCTTTTCAATTCAATTCAAAGGGCTTTATTGGCATGGGAAACGTGTGTTAACATTGCCAAAGCAAGTGAAATAGATAATAAACAAAAGTGAAATAAACAATAAATATTAACAGTAAACATTACACTCACAAAAGTTCCAAACGAATAAAGACATTTCAAATGTCATATTATGTCTATATACAGTGTTGTAACAATGTGCAAATAGTTAAAGTACAAAAGGGAAAATAAATAAACATAATAATATAAATAATATGCCATTTAGCAGACGCTTTTATCCAAAGCGACTTACAGTCATGCGTGCATACATTTTTTGTGTATGGGTGGTCCCGGGGATCGAACCCACTACCTTGGCGTTCCAAGCGCCGTGCTCTACCAGCTGAGCTACAGAGGACCACTGGGTTGTATTTACTATGGTATTTGTTCTTCACTGGTTGCCCTTTTCTTGTGGCAACAGGTCACACATCTTGCTGCTGTGATTGCACACTGTGGTTTTTCACCCAGATATGGGAGTTTATCCAAATTTGATTTGTTTTCGAATTCTTTGTGGATCGCTGTAATCTGAGGGAAATATGTGTCTCTAATATGGTCATACATTTGGCAGGAGGTTAGGAAGTGCAGCTCAATTTCCACCTCATTTTGTGGGCAGTGTGCACATAACCTGTCTTCTCTTGAGAGCCAGGTCTGCCTACGGCGGCCTTTCTCAATAGCAAGGCTATGCTCACTGATTCTGTACATAGTCAAAGCTTTCTTTAATTATGGGTCAGTCACAGTGGTCAGGTATTCTGCCACTGTGTACTCTCTGTTTAGGGCCAAATAGCATTCTAGTATGCTCTGTTTTCTCTCTCTCTCTCTCTCTCTGTCTCTCTCTCTGTCTCTCTCTCTGTCTCTCTCTCTTTCTCTCTCTCTCTCTCTCTCGCTCTCTCGCTCTCTCTCTCTCTCTCTCTGTCTCTCTCTCTGTCTCTCTCTCTCTCTCTCTCTCTCTCTCTCTCTCTGATTAAAGTCTCCTCCTTCTTCTCTTCTACCTCCAGCTCCAAGCCGTCTCTGATAGAATACCTGAGCTACAACCTGAACTTCCTCAGTATCCTGGTGGGACCCTGCAGTCACTATAAGGACTACATAGACTTTATAGAGGGGAGACACGTTCAGAGGAGGCTGAGGAGGCTGTCAGGGTCCAACACTGGACTGAATGGATTTGAAAAAGTCCCTGAGCCCTCACCTGTGGTAAGACTGGGTACAAGTGGAGTCATTTTAGTCCCAGAGCCCTCACCTGTGGTAAGACTGGGTACAAGTGGAGTCATTTAGAGTAAAGAAGTACTTTCTTTCAGAAACTATTGACATTAAGTTAATCTTATACGTGTATAATAACAATGTATTTACACTACTAACAACATAGCAGCATATTATCAGGTGTTTATTGCAAAATAAAATGTGTTCTAAATTACTTACCTGGCTTAAATGAAGGCAATAATAAAAGTAGTTTCCCAGTTGAATGATCAGACTTTCTCCCTCTGGTTTTCAGGCTGCTGTCACTCGTAAACTGGTGATCTGTGGTGTGTGCATGGTTTTGTTCCTGACCCTCACCAAAGCGTTCCCCGTCACATATAATGTTGACAGCCATTTCGTCAACGAGGCACCTTTCCTAACCAGACTGACGTATGCCTTCTTCTCTATACAAGCTGCAAGACCCAAGTTCTACTTCGCATGGACGTTAGGTGAGGGTTTACCCAGTGTAGTGTTGGCTATTAGAAAGTTCATGGACGTTAGGTGAGGGTTTACCTACCCAGTGTAGTGTTGGCTATTGGAAAGTTCATGGACGTTAGGTGAGGGTTTACCCAGTGTAGTGTTGGCTATTGGAAAGTTCATGGACGTTAGGTGAGGATTTACCCAGTGTAGTGTTGGCTATTGAAAAGTTTATGGACGTTAGGTGAGGGTTTACCTACCCAGTGTAGTGTTGGCTATTAGAAAGTTCATGGACGTTAGGTGAGGGTTTACCCAGTGTAGTGTTGGCTATTGGAAAGTTCATGGACGTTAGGTGAGGGTTTACTCAGTGTAGTGTTGGCTATTGAAAAGTTTATGGACGTTAGGTGAGGGTTTACCTACCCAGTGTAGTGTTGGCTATTAGAAAGTTCATGGACGTTAGGTGAGGGTTTACCTACCCAGTGTAGTGTTGGCTATTGAAAAGTTCATGGACGTTAGGTGAGGGTTTACCTACCCAGTGTAGTGTTGGCTATTAGAAAGTTCATGGACGTTAGGTGAGGGTTTACCTACCCAGTGTAGTGTTGGCTATTAGAAAGTTCATGGACGTTAGGTGAGGGTTTACCTACCCAGTGTAGTGTTGGCTATTGAAAAGTTCATGGACGTTAGGTGAGGGTTTACCCAGTGTAGAGTTGGCTATTGAAAAGTTCATGGACGTTAGGTGAGGGTTTACCTACCCAGTGTAGTGTTGGCTATTAGAAAGTTCATGGACGTTAGGTGAGGGTTTACCTACCCAGTGTAGTGTTGGCTATTAGAAAGTTCATGGACGTTAGGTGAGGGTTTACCCAGTGTAGTGTTGGCTATTAGAAAGTTCATGGACGTTAGGTGAGGGTTTACCCAGTGTAGTGTTGGCTATTAGAAAGTTCATGGACGTTAGGTGAGGGTTTACCTACCCAGTGTAGTGTTGGCTATTGAAAAGTTCATGGACGTTAGGTGAGGGTTTACCTACCCAGTGTAGTGTTGGCTATTGAAAAGTTCATGGACGTTAGGTGAGGGTTTACCCAGTGTAGTGTTGGCTATTAGAAAGTTCATGGACGTTAGGTGAGGGTTTACCTACCCAGTGTAGTGTTGGCTATTGGAAAGTTCATGGACGTTAGGTGAGGGTTTACCTACCCAGTGTAGTGTTGGCTATTGGAAAGTTCATGGACGTTAGGTGAGGGTTTACCCAGTGTAGTGTTGGCTATTGAAAAGTTCATGGACGTTAGGTGAGGGTTTATCCAGTGTAGTGTTGGCTATTGGAAAGTTCATGGACGTTAGGTGAGGGTTTACCTACCCAGTGTAGTGTTGGCTATTGAAAAGTTCATGGACGTTAGGTGAGGGTTTACCCAGTGTAGTGTTGGCTATTGAAAAGTTTATGGACGTTAGGTGAGGGTTTACCTACCCAGTGTAGTGTTGGCTATTGGAAAGTTCATGGACGTTAGGTGAGGGTTTACCCAGTGTAGTGTTGGCTATTGAAAAGTTTATGGACGTTAGGTGAGGGTTTACCTACCCAGTGTAGTGTTGGCTATTAGAAAGTTCATGGACGTTAGGTGAGGGTTTACCTACCCAGTGTAGTGTTGGCTATTGAAAAGTTCATGGACGTTAGGTGAGGGTTTACCTACCCAGTGTAGTGTTGGCTATTAGAAAGTTCATGGACGTTAGGTGAGGGTTTACCCAGTGTAGTGTTGGCTATTATAAAGTTCATGGACGTTAGGTGAGGGTTTACCCAGTGTAGTGTTGGCTATTAGAAAGTTCATGGACGTTAGGTGAGGGTTTACCTACCCAGTGTAGTGTTGGCTATTGAAAAGTTCATGGACGTTAGGTGAGGGTTTACCTACCCAGTGTAGTGTTGGCTATTGAAAAGTTAATGGACGTTAGGTGAGGGTTTACCCAGTGTAGTGTTGGCTATTAGAAAGTTCATGGACGTTAGGTGAGGGTTTACCTACCCAGTGTAGTGTTGGCTATTAGAAAGTTCATGGACGTTAGGTGAGGGTTTACCTACCCAGTGTAGTGTTGGCTATTAGAAAGTTCATGGACGTTAGGTGAGGGTTTACCCAGTGTAGTGTTGGCTATTAGAAAGTTCATGGACGTTAGGTGAGGGTTTACCTACCCAGTGTAGTGTTGGCTATTGGAAAGTTAATGGACGTTAGGTGAGGGTTTATCCAGTGTAGTGTTGGCTATTGAAAAGTTCATGGACGTTAGGTGAGGGTTTACCCAGTGTAGTGTTGGCTATTGAAAAGTTCATGGACGTTAGGTGAGGGTTTACCTACCCAGTGTAGTGTTGGCTATTGAAAAGTTCATGGACGTTAGGTGAGGGTTTACCTACCCAGTGTAGTGTTGGCTATTGAAAAGTTCATGGACGTTAGGTGAGGGTTTACCCAGTGTAGTGTTGGCTATTGAAAAGTTCATGGACGTTAGGTGAGGGTTTACCTACCCAGTGTAGTGTTGGCTATTGGAAAGTTCATGGACGTTAGGTGAGGGTTTACCTACCCAGTGTAGTGTTGGCTATTGGAAAGTTCATGGACGTTAGGTGAGGGTTTACCTACCCAGTGTAGTGTTGGCTATTGGAAAGTTCATGGACGTTAGGTGAGGGTTTACCTACCCAGTGTAGTGTTGGCTATTGGAAAGTTCATGGACGTTAGGTGAGGGTTTACCCAGTGTAGTGTTGGCTATTAGAAAGTTCATGGACGTTAGGTGAGGGTTTACCTACCCAGTGTAGTGTTGGCTATTGGAAAGTTCATGGACGTTAGGTGAGGGTTTACCTACCCAGTGTAGTGTTGGCTATTGGAAAGTTAATGGACGTTAGGTGAGGGTTTACCAAGTGTAGTGTTGGCTATTGAAAAGTTTATGGACGTTAGGTGAGGGTTTACCTACCCAGTGTAGTGTTGGCTATTGAAAAGTTCATAGACGTTAGGTGAGGGTTTACCTACCCAGTGTAGTGTTGGCTATTAGAAAGTTCATGGACGTTAGGTGAGGGTTTACCTACCCAGTGTAGTGTTGGCTATTAGAAAGTTCATGGACGTTAGGTGAGGGTTTACCTACCCAGTGTAGTGTTGGCTATTAGAAAGTTCATGGACGTTAGGTGAGGGTTTACCTACCCAGTGTAGTGTTGGCTATTGAAAAGTTAATGGACGTTAGGTGAGGGTTTACCTACCCAGTGTAGTGTTGGCTATTAGAAAGTTCATGGACGTTAGGTGAGGGTTTACCTACCCAGTGTAGTGTTGGCTATTGAAAAGTTCATGGACGTTAGGTGAGGGTTTACCCAGTGTAGTGTTGGCTATTGAAAAGTTCATGGACGTTAGGTGAGGGTTTACCCAGTGTAGTGTTGGCTATTAGAAAGTTCATGGACGTTAGGTGAGGGTTTACCTACCCAGTGTAGTGTTGGCTATTGGAAAGTTCATTCATTCATCCATTCATATTGGGGAAATTCAGTCATTCATCCATTAATATTGGGGAAATTCATTAATTCATCCATTAATATTGGGGAAATTCGTACATTCATCCATTCATCGGTTTGTTTGTCCCAACAGCTGATGCCATCAACAATGCAGCAGGTTATGGCATTAAAGGTGTGGATGAAACTGGACAGGTGTCCTGGGACCTCATCTCCAACCTCAGTATCTGGGGGATTGAGGTACGTTTGGAAACAAAAACACTTTGAACTTTTTGCTTTACAGAATGATTGAAAATGACTCAAGTTTAAATATGGAACTCTCTCTTTTTGCAGACAGCAACTAGTTTCAAGAAGTTCATAGACAACTGGAATATTCAGACTGGTGTTTGGCTCAAAACGTAAGTATTAATTCTTCCAAGATATTCTACCAAGATAATAGCCACATGTGCACAACATTAGTACAAAACCAATTTGCTGTACATTCATTCATGTTTATTTTATTCTGTTAACTGCATAACAATATATCTGATCCAGGTCTGATTATAACTCCTCTCTCTTCAGTGTGTGTTACGACCGTGCTCCCTGTTACCCCACAGCTCTGACCTTCATCCTGTCAGCTCTATGGCATGGAGTTTACCCTGGATACTACTTCACCTTTATTACTGCTATACCCATCACACTGGCAGCTAGAGCTGTGAGTACCATTATTACTGCTATACCCATCACACTGGAAGCTAGAGCTGTGAGTACCATTATTACTGCTATACCCATCACACTGGCAGCTAGAGCTGTGAGTACCATTATTACTGCTATACCCATCACACTGGCAGCTAGAGCTGTGAGTCTCTCTGCTCTTATGGCTCTCTCTCTCTCTCTCTCTCTCTCTCTCTCTCTCTCTCTCTCTCTCTCTCTCTCTCTCTCTCTCTCTCTCTCTCTCTCTCTCGCACGCGCTCTCGCTCTCGCTCTCGCTCTCAATTCAATTCAATTTCAATTTAAGGGCTTTATTGGCATGGGAAACGTGTGTTAACATTGCCAAAGCAAGTGAAGTAGATAGTAAACAAAAGTGAAATAAACAATAAATATTAACAGTAAACATTACACTCAGAAGTTCCAAAAGAATAAAGACATTTCAAATGTCATATTATGTATATATACAGTGTTGTAACAATGTGAAATAGTTAAAGTACAAAAGGGAAAATAAATAAACATAAATATGGGTTGTATTTACAATGGTGTTTGTTCTTCACTGGTTGCCCTTTTCTTGTGGCAACAGGTCACAAATCTTGCTGCTGTGATGACACTGTGGTTTTTCACCCAGTAGATAAGGGAGTTTATCAAAATTGGGTTTGCTTTCGAATTCTTTGTGGATCGCTGTAATCTGAGGGAAATATGTGTCTCTAATATGGTCATACATTTGGTAGGAGGTTAGGAAGTGCAGCTCAGTTTCCACCTCATTTTGTGGGCAGTGTGCACATAGCCTGTCTTCTCTTGAGAGCCAGGTCTACCTAAGGTGGCCTTTCTCAATAGCAAGGCTATGCTCACTGAGTCTGTTCATAGTCAAAGCTTTCCTTAAGTTTGGGTCAGTCACAGTGGTCAGGTATTCTGCCACTGTGTACTCTCTGTTCAGATAGCATTCTAGTTTGCTCTGTTTTTTTGTTAATTCTTTCCAATGTGTCAAGTAATTCTCTTTTTGTTTTCTCATGATGTGGTTGGGTCTAATTGTGTTGTTGTTGTTGTCCTGGGGCTCTGTGGGGTCTGTTTGTGTTTGTGAACAGAGCCCCAGGACCAGCTTACTTAGGGGACTCTTCCCCAAGTTCATCTCTCTGTAGGTGATGGCTTTGTTATGGAAGGTTTGGGAATCGCTTCCTTTTAGGTGGTTGTAGAATTTAACGGCTCTTTTCTGGATTTGGATAATTAGCGGGTATCGGCCTAATTCTGCTCTGCATGCATTATTTTGTGTTTTTCGTTGTACACAGGAGTCTCAATTTGTTGTTTGTCTCTCTTTCTCTCTCTCTCTCTCTCTCTCTCTCTCTCTCTCTTTCTCTCTCTCTTTCTCTCTCTCTCTCTCTCTTCTCTTCTCTCTTTCTCTCTCTTTCTCTTCTTCTCTTCTCTTTCTCTCTCTCTCTTCTCTCTTCTCTCTCTCTCTCTCTCTCTCTCTCTTTCTCTCTCTCTCTCTCTCTCTCTCTCTCTCTCTCTTTTCTCTCTCTCTCTCTTTCTCTCTCTCTTTCTGCTTCTCTCTGTCTTTCTCTCACTTACACACATGTACACATTCACACACGCGCACACACAGAACTCACCTCAGGCGTCTCATCTCAGCCTCACCCAGGGCCGTACGTCACCATGTTCTCTCTCCTGTCTCCCACACCGCAGGTTCGTAAGAACGTCCGTCAGTATTTCCTGTCCTCTCGTCCTGTGAAGCTTGGCTATGACGTAGTGACCTGGGCAGCTACTCAGCTGTCTATCTGCTACACCGTCATGCCCTTCCTACTGCTGGCAGTAGAACCTACCATGCAGTACTACAAGTAAACATCCATTTTGGTTATTTTCCTACAGGTCAATGATGGTCGTATGTAGCCTGGCCCCAGATCTGGATGTGCTATCATGTCAACTTCTTGGCATGACAAGGAGTGTAGTGTTAGCACAAACAGACTGATACCCAGGCTAGCTCATATGTGGACAATTCATTAGCTTAGTGTTGTATTATCTTGATAAGCCTGGATGTTCCCCAGTTGTCTTTATGGAGGACAAGCGTGTCAGATCTACTTTTTCTCTTATTCTGTCTTTCGTGATTTGGTTTCTGTAGCATTTCATCACATCATTTTTTCACCCTGTAGGTCAATGTACTTTCACATTCACATCATCAGTATTCTGACTGCGATTGTACTGAGCCAGAGCCACAAACCAACAGGCAGAAGCAGCAGCAGCAACGGCACCCAGCCTGGACCGTACCATCCTCATCCCCAGGCCCAGCCTGAGCTCCAGCCCTCCAACGACAACGTGAAAAGAAACTGAAGTGTCCCTCTGTGTGCGGAGGCAGCCAGAGAGCTGAATGGGCCCACTGGGGCAGACTAAGAAGTCTCTGTGTGTCCACAACAAAGAGAGAGCTCAGAGGGGCTCAGAGGGGCTCAGAGGGGCTGAGGGACTGCGCCTGCTGGCTGGTCTTCCCTGCAACCCTGTGCTCCAAAAACATCCAATACTTCTGCTGCCAGGCTCCTACAAGGTTTACCAAGCAGAGGCCTCTGTCTGCCCTGCCTGCCAATTCTCTGTTCTTTCTTTCGAAGTGTGCGCTTGTTCACTTCCCTTCATGGATCTGAAAGGAAAGGACTGGCATAGGAACTCCCTCTAGTCCAAGCCCATAAATTCACCAATCCCAACACTTTTAATGAAATGTGTGGGAAGCTGTGCACAAGTGAGAAAGTACACTTCAGGATAAAGGACAGAGAGTTGGGCACATTCAGAGAGAGAGAGAGAGCGAGAGTTAAAGAGAGCTAGAGGAAAGAGAGCAAGCTAAAAACTCCCAGGTCCTAGAATTAGATGTGGCCGGCCCATTTCTTTACATCTGGTCACTAGATGTAGATATGATCTCAGACATGGTCATACCCTGATGAGTTAGTAAGATGTTAATGGTGTCTGTTTATTGTTGTATGAGTGCAGGAAACTATTATCCCTCAACATGGCATGTAGCCTCGAGGTTAGAGCGTTGGGCCAGTAACCCAAAGATTGTTGGTTTGAATACCGGAGCCAACAAGATGAAAAGTCTGTCTCTGTGCCCTTGAGCAAGGCACTAAACCCTAATTGCTCCAGGGGGCGCTGTCCAATGGCGACCCTGGCCGTGACCCCCACCCCCTGCAGCTGTCTTAAGGGGGAGTTGGGATATGCAAGAAACACATTTGTGTGTAACAGGACAAATATAAGCACCCCACAATCCTTTCTAAAGCTACGTCCCAAATGGCACCCTATTCCTTTATAGTGTGGACCCTGGTCCATAGGGCCCTGGTCAAAAGTAGTGCACTGTTTAGAGAATAGGGTGCCATTTGGGACGCAGTTATGAAGCTCTTACTTAGGAGCTGTTTTAATAGTTTTAACGCTGGGGGATGTACATCAGGCCTCCTAACATTCATTTAAATGTGTCTCTTATGTATTTGAGAGGATGGACAAGTTTACTTTTTTGGCAGGAAGGTTGAGATTCAGCGATTTGTCCATTTTTTATTTTGTATTAACTTTAAAATAAGTCCAACGGTCTCAGATGAGGTGCAGGCAGCACCAATGACTTCTGAGGAAAGTGTCTGTCTGCATCCCAAACGGCACCCTAAAGCCTATATAGTGCACTAGGTTTCAACAGCCTTATGGGGATGCACCCTTTTACTTGGTTTCAGGGATGATGCGCAATTCTTCTATTCCTCAGAAGAAGATCCGAGATCTGTGCCATTTTCAAGTGCTGAAGTAGCTGAAGTACTAATGACGCTTGCATAAAGGAAAGAGGGAGCCTGGACATGAAGACACACACACACACACGCACGCACACACACACACACACACACACGCACACACACGCACACACACGCACGCACACACACGCACACGCACACACACACACACGCACGCACACACACACACGCGCGCGCACACACACACGCGCACACGCACATGCGCACAAACACGCACACGCACACAAACACACACACACACGCACACACACACACACACGCACACACACACACACACACACACGCACACACAAACACACACACACACACTACAATACTAGTCAGGATACCATAAACTGTTGAATAGTGTTTTTGTATATTTTTTTTGTTGCACCCAGACGGTTTGAATTTGTCTGTTTTATAATTCTACCAATCAAGTTATTAACCAGTATTAAGAGCAAAAATAAAGAAATGAAATGATCAATGTGTGCCTTTAGATCTTTGATTGTGGCTGGAATAATACTGTCAAATTGCAACGTCCGGTAGCATAATGTTCAATATGGAGACACAGCAACAGAATGACAATAAACATCAGTTGTATTTAACTACTATGGACCCATATGATGAGGGGAGATAGTAGCTGATGCAGGTCTGAAAGACGAATGGAGACAGCAACAAGATACCCCATCTTCAGATAAACGTCCTCGCCTCGCACACAGAAAAGCTGATTCTGTCTCTAGAGGCTAATGAAACGGAAGTGGTTAATTTGGTATAAGAGCTGAATACGTTTTGTGTGGTCAGAATATATACATGTACAACTTCTGGCTAAGATGTCCTAAGGGGGTATTATTAGGTTAATTTGACCTAAACTGTGTCATGAAATACAACTACAATGAGTTAACCACCACCCAGCTACAACGTCTATGCAGACATTAACCGTTGTCATACTAGTTCTGAGAGAGAACCATTTAGTGTTACAATGGACTCTGAATGCCCCATGATAATGAAAATGAAAACTCATGATAGTGGCATTGAAGACAGCAGGGGGAGCTATCAAACAGACTACTTTACATTAGTATCTGGAGTTGGATCAAATGGTGTGATACTTCATGCATCGCGTTGCATCTGTGGCCAACCCTCCTCCTGGGGAGGAATTTGCTCCAGCATGCATCTCTCAGAATTCAAACAGCATAAAACTTCAGGCTTCAAATCTGTGTTTGATGCGATGTCACGTGTTTCCCAACTCCAGTCCTCCAGTAACAACAGCCACAGTCTCCAGCCCCACAGCAACTCCAGTCCTCCAGTACCTCACCAGCCCAACTCCAGTCCTCCAGTACCTCCACAGCCCAACTCCAGTCCTCCAGTACCCTCACCAGCCCAACTCCAGTCCTCCAGTACCAGCCAGCTCAGTCTCCTGTCACCAGCCCAACTCCAGTCCTGAGTACCCCCACCAGCCCAACTCCAGTCCTTGAGTACCCCCACCAGCCCAACTCCAGTCCTTGAGTACCCCCAACAGCACACATCTTTGTTGTAGCTTCAGACAAACTCCCCTGATTCAACTTGTCCGGTGCTACCAACAGAAAGGTGGGCTGTTGGGGGTACTGGAGGACTGGAGTTGGGCTGTTGGGGGTACAGGAGGACTGGAGTTGGGCTGTTGGGGGTACTGGAGGACTGGAGTTGGGCTGGTGGGGGACAGGAGGACTGGAGTTGGGCTGGTGGGGGTACTGGAGGACTGGAGTGGGCTGGTGGGGGTACTGGAGGACTGGAGTTGGGCTGGTGGGGGTACAGGAGGACTGGAGTTGGGCTGGTGGGGGTACAGGAGGACTGGAGTTGGGCTGGTGGGGGTACAGGAGGACTGGAGTTGGGCTAGTGGGGGTACAGGAGGACTGGAGTTGGGCTGTTGGGGGTACAGGAGGACTGGAGTTGGGCTGGTGGGGGGTACAGGAGGACTGGAGTTGGGCTAGTGGGGGTACAGGAGGACTGGAGTTGGGCTGGTGGGGGTACAGGAGGACTGGAGTTGGGCTGGTGGGGGTACAGGAGGACTGGAGTTGGGCTGGTGGGGGTACAGGAGGACTGGAGTTGGGCTGGTGGGGGTACAGGAGGACTGGAGTTGGGCTGGTGGGGGTACTGGAGGACTGGAGTTGGGCTGTTGGGGGTACAGCAGGACTGGAGTTGGGCTGTTGGGGGTACAGCAGGACTGGAGTTGGGCTGTTGGGGGTACAGGAGGACTGGAGTTGGGCTGGTGGGGGTACAGGAGGACTGGAGTTGGGCTAGTGGGGGTACAGGAGGACTGGAGTTGGGCTGTTGGGGGTACTGGAGGACTGGAGTTGGGCTGGTGGGGGTACTGGAGGACTGGAGTTGGGCTGTTGGGGGTACAGCAGGACTGGAGTTGGGCTGTTGGGGGTACAGCAGGACTGGAGTTGGGCTGTTGGGGGTACAGGAGGACTGGAGTTGGGCTGGTGGGGGTACAGGAGGACTGGAGTTGGGCTGTTGGGGGTACAGCAGGACTGGAGTTGGGCTGTTGGGGGTACACAAGGATGTAAGTCAGATTGAACCATCACCAACCCTTCTTCTTCTTTGCTACGTATTTTCAGGAGTTCAGAAAAAAAGTGGAATTAACCTTTTGGCCTCAATTTAATTCAGAGTTGTGGCGATCCAATAACAGATAGTTCCCTTGTCAACAGCTTACAGAAAATCTATTATTATTCAACTCAACAATTATTATTTGGCCTCAGCAGCTTATTAACTCAATTTCCACCCTCTCAGACGCTGCTATGTATTGATGTATTTAAGGGGAATAATAGTGATGACAATGCAGCTGTGACAGCAACTTGTTGAGACCCAAACCTTTTGTACTGCAATAGAAAACCCTGTAACTTGGGGAAAAAAATAAGTGGGAATTTCTCTCTCTCTCTCTCTCTCTCTCTCTCTCCCCTCTCTCCCTTTTTTTTTTTTTTTTTTTTTTTTTTTTTTTTTTTCCCCCCCCCCCCCCCCCCCCCCCCCCCCCCCCCCCCCTCTCTCTCTCTCTCTCTCTCTCTCTCTCTCTCTCTCTCTCTCTCTCTCTCTCTCTCTCTCTCTCTCTCTCTCTCTCTCTCTCTCACATCATCTTCATCACACACATTGTGGTTTATAGTCACCACATAAAAATCCCTGTACAGGGTTCTTTGGTTTTCTGTCAAGACACACTGAATGAAAGCTTACTGTATTTTCACAGATTACCTACATTTTCTTCAGTCTATTTCTGTTCATTGACTACAGCTCAGCGTTCAACACCATTGTCCCCTCCAAGTTCATCGCCAAGCTTAGGACCCTGGGACTGAACACCTCCCTCTGCAACTGGATCCTGGGGGGGCGAACACGCCTCCATCCACATCGACGGGGCTGCAATGGACCTGGTCGAGAGCTTCAAATTCCTTGGTGTTCAAATCAATAAGGACTTAAAGTTGTGCACACACACACACACACACACACACACAATTGTGAAGAAGGCGTGACAGAGCCTCTTCCTCCTCAGGAGGCTGAAAAGTTTTGCATGAGCCACCAAATCCTCAAAAAGTTATACAGCTGCACCATTGAGAGCATCTTGACTGGCTGCATCACCGCTTGGTATGGCAACAGCACCGCCCTGGATCGCATGGCGCTACAGAGGGTGTTGCGGACAGCCCGGTACATCACTGGGGCCGAGCTCCCTGCCATCCAGGACCTCTATATCAGGCGGTGTGAAAGGAAGGCCTGGAAAATCGTTAAAGACTCCAGCCACCCAAGCCATAGACTGTTTTCTCTGCTTCTGCACGCCATGCGGTACCAGTGCATCAAGTCTGACACCAACAGGCTCCTGAACAGCTTCTATCCCCAAGCCATAAGACTGCTAAACAGCTAAATAAATAGCCAGCAGAATGGCTACACAGACTATCTGAGTTTACCCGTACCTTGTGTATATATATATATATATTTACTGTCTCTATACACACTCACACACACACACACTTCATTTGCTCACACATAACATAGACACACATTTATACTGACTACACACACACACAGGCACACGCGGTCACACTCACATTCAGTCATCATATATGCTGCTGGTACTCCTGAAGCCCAGTCACCTTACCCCCTATGGAGGGCCTTCAGAAAGTATTCATACCCCCTTTGACTTTTTCCACATTTCGTTTGTGTTACGGCCTGAATTTAAAATGGATTCAATTTAAGATGTTTTTTGTCGCTGGCCTATACATACTGTAATACCTCGTAATGTCGAAGTGGAATTATGTTTTTACAATTTGAATTAAAATGAAAATCTGAAAAGTCTTGAGTCAATAAGTATTCAACCCCTTTGTTATGGCAAGCCTAAATAAGTTCAGGAGTAAAAATTTGCTTAACAAGTCACATAATAAGTTGTATGGACTCACTCTGTGTGCAATAATAGTGTTTAACATGATTTTTGAATAACTTCCTCATCTCTGTCCCCCCACACATACAATTATATGTAAGGTCCCTCAGTCGGGCAGT
Source organism: Coregonus clupeaformis (assembly GCF_020615455.1). NCBI lineage: Eukaryota > Metazoa > Chordata > Actinopteri > Salmoniformes > Salmonidae > Coregonus > Coregonus clupeaformis. Next base: position 126,797 of record NW_025534832.1, read on the forward strand.
GAATTTCAAACACAGATTCAACCACAAAGACAACGGAGGTTTTCCAATGCCTCCAAAGAAGGGCACCTATTAATAGATGGCGGTGGAGGCTCCTCAGAGGAGGAAGGGGAGGCCCATCCTCCTCAGTGGATTTCAGAAAAATTATAAACGAGAAACATAAAAAAAAGGTATCCTTTTTAGATAAAACTATACTAAATATATTCACGTCACCAAATAATTGAAAACTATCTAGGTCAAATAGCGGTCATGATATGAAGGTTTAGCTTGGAAAGGTTTTTTCGCCTGGTCACAGACAGCTGATGTGTTGTGTATTGAAGTCCACAAGCGAAGGGAAAAGGTGAGAGGAGGCGAGTGTGTAGATGCGAGAAGGAATTATACAACGATCAAAGTGATCATGCTGTTTGTATGTGGCTGCTATGAAAGGGAACTGTGTTTGCGTGTGATCCGGGGTGTATTCATTCCGCCGATTCTGTTGAAAAACCTTTCTTAAACGGAAGCAAATGGAACAAAACGGGGATAAACCTACCTAAATTTGTCCAATAGAAACTCTCATTTGCAACTGTTGGACTAAATGATTACACCCTAGATCAGCTAGATGCAGGCAAGCGTGTTCAAGGCGGTATTGAATGTGTCAATGTCTTTCACCAAGCGCTAACAGTCAGTATCTGGATAACATGTGTGAAATGCTTGATAATGTATGTGATGTCAATAGAGAGGGATACTTTCTGGGTGATTTAAATATTGACTGGCTTTCATCAGGCTGCCCTCTCAAGAGAAAGCTTCAAACTGTAACTAGTGCCTGCAACCTGGTTCAGGTTATCAACCTACCAGGGTGGTTACAAACAGTACAGGAATGAAATCATCAACAAGTATTGATCATATCTTTACTAATGCAGCAGAGATTTGTTTGAAAGCAGTATCCAAATCCATTGGATGAAGTGATCACAATATAGTAGCCATATCTAGGAAAACCAAAGTTCCAAAGGCTGGGCGTAATATTGTGTATAAGAGGTCATACAATAAGTTTTGTAGTGATTCCTATGTTGTTGATGTAAATAATATTTGTTGGTCCGTGGTGTGTAATGAGGAGCAAACAGACACTGCACTTGACACATTTATGAAATTGCTTATTCCAGTTACTAATAAGCATGCACCCATTAAGAAAAATGACTGTAAAAACTGTTAAATCCCTGTGGATTGATGAGGAATTGAACAATTGTATGGTTGAGAGGGATGAGGCAAAAGGAATGGCAAATAAGTCTGGCTGCACAACCGATTGGCAAACGTATTGCAAATTGAGAAATCTTGTGACTAAACTGAATAAAAGGAAGAAGAAACTACACTATGAAACAAAAAATAAATGACATAAAGAATGATAGTAAAAATCTTTACGGATACAGGTATCCTGTGTTTTTGTGTGTTTCTACTCTTTCTGCCCTAATCACAGGTGTCCTGTATGTTCCTGATTGGTGGTCGTTGAGGTGTCTGCTGATTGGACCAATCAGTGAACATTCCTGTGAATTGCACCACCTGTTACTCGTTTGTTCAATCACACATCCCATTTTATAAAAACCAGACTTGTGGTTGTTGCAAGAGAGAGATTTTTGCCATATGTGAGTATGGACACGGTGGTGTCCTGTGTGTTGTGTACTCACTAAGTTGTTGGTTACCCTATAGGTAACTTTATTAGAATATATTTCTTTACCTGAGTGTGGATACTGTTGTATCCTGTGTACTTATTTAATTGCTGATTACCCTGTTTAGTAGCTTTGTGTGTTTCTGGGAAAAGGGGAGTTTAAGCTAGTTGCCCTTGGGCGTACATTACCCGTAGGAAGAATTCTGTCTAAAAACACTAGTTAGACCTGAGCGGACCACCCACTGTACTTGTGTATGACTAGCAGTAGCCTAGCGGTTCTTCAGGCAGGCTAGATCAGTTTAGGGGGTTTTACACTATTGTTTCATTTCTTGGGTCCTGCTCAGCCCTTTTTCCCAAACCCTTACCGTGTGTTCTGAAATAAACCATGTGTGTTTGACGGTAGTTCATGGTAGTTGTGTCCTATTTGTTCTCACTGTTCCATACTACACTTATAATTTGCATGAATTTATGTTACGGGTCTCATGTCCGTCACCCTAGACGTTTAAAAGCCACGGGGTTCGTAACAGTATGGTTGAGAGGGATGAGGCAAAAGGAATGGCAAATAAGTCTGGCTGCACAACCGATTGGCAAACGTATTGCAAATTGAGAAATCTTGTGACTAAACTGAATAAAAGGAAGAAGAAACTACACTATGAAACAAAAAATAAATGACATAAAGAATGATAGTAAAAATCTTTGGAGCACCTTCAATTACATTTTGGGGAAAAAGGCAAACTCAGCTCCATCATTCATTGAATCAGGTCATCACAAAACCAACTGATATTGCCAACTACTTTAATGATATTTTCATTGGCAAGATTAGCAAATTTAGGCATGATATGCCAGCAACAAACGCTGACACTACACATCCAAGTACATCTGACCAAATTATGAAGACAAGAATTCCGTAAAGTAAGTGTGGAAGAGGTGAAAAAAGTATTGTTGTCTATCAAAAATGACAAGCCACCAGGGTCTGACAACTTGGATGGAAAATGACTGAGGATAATAGTGGATGATATTGCCACTCCTATTTGCCATATTTTTTATTTAAGTCTACTAGAAAGTGTGTGCCCCCAGGCTTGGAGGGAAGTAAGTCATTCCGCTACCTAAGAATAGTAAAGCCCCCTTTACTGGCTCAAATAGCCGACCAATCAGCCTGTTACCAACCCTTAGTAAAATATTGGAAAAAATGGTGTTTGACCAGATACAATGCTATTTTACAGTAAACAAATTGACAACAAAGTTTCAGCACGCTTATAGGGAAGGACATTCAACAAGCACAGCACTTACACAAATGACTGATGATTGGCTGAGAGGAATTGATGATACAAAGATTGTGGTGGCTGTTTTGTTAGACTTCAGTGCGGCTTTTGACATGATCAATCATAGTCTGCTGCTGGAAAAATGTATGCGTTATGGCTTTACACCCCCCTGCTATATTGTGGATAATGAGTTACCTGTCTAACAGAACCCTGGATTGTAAACTGTCATTGTCAAAACATATTGATACAACAGTAGCTGAGATGGGGAGAAGTCTGTCCATAATAAAGTGCTGCTCTACCTTCTTAACAGCAGTATCAACAAGGCAGGTCCTACAGGCCCTAGTTTTGTCGCACCTGGACTACTGTTCAGTCGTGTGGTCAGGTGCCACAAAAAAAGGACTATGCAATTGGCTCAGAACAGGGTAGCACGGCTGGCCCTTGGATGTACACAGAGAGCTAATATTAATAAAATGCATGTCAGTCTCTCCTGGCTCAAAGTGGAGGAGAGATTGACTTCATCACTACTTGTATTTATGAGAGGTATTGACATGTTGAATGCACAGAGCTGTCTGTTTGAACTACTGGCGCACAGCTCGGACACCCATGCATACCCCACAAGACATGCCACCAGAGGTCTCTTCACAGTCCCCAAGTCCAGAACAGACTATGGGAGGCGCACAGTACTACATAGAGACATGACTACATGGAACTCTATTCCACATCAACTAATTGATGCAAGCAGTAAAATTAGATTTAAAAAACAGATACAAAAACACCACAGCGGGGACTGTGAAGCAACACAAACATAGGCACAGACACATGCACACACACACACAGTAACATACTCACTATACACACAGATTTTGTACTGTAGATATGTGGTAGTGGTGGAGTAGGGGCCTGAGGGCACACAGTGTGTTGTGAATGTATTGTAATGTTTTTTAAATGGTATGAACTGACTTAATTTTGCTGGACCCCAGGAAGAGTAGCTCCATAATAAATACAAATACAAATACTCAAATTTCTCTCAACCTGCGCACCTACATTGTAAACTTTTATAAATAGGCTAGGTTGTAGCAACCTCATGATGGGTACATGGAAAATTTGAGTATCATGTAGTAGCCTAAACCTATCGATGTTACATTGAGCTGGGTGAATGGAATATGAATGACAGTCATCCAATATGCTGTAATAGTAATAAGGCCACGCTCATAAACAAAAATGATCGTCCTCCCTCATCTTAAATGGCACCGACCCCCACTGGTAGATGGGTAAAAAAAAAAAGCAGACATTGAATATCCCTTTGATCCTGGTGAAGTTATTAATTACACTTTGGATGGTGTATCAACACACCCAGTCACTACAAAGGTACAGGTGTCCTTCCCAACTCAGTTGCACGAGAGGAAGGAAACTGCTCAGTGATTTCACCATGAGGCCAATGGTGATTTTAAAACCAGTTACAGAGTTTAATGGCTGTGACAGGAGAAAACTGAGGATGGATCAACAACATTGTAGTTACTCCACAATACTAACCTAATTGACAGAGTGAAAAGAAGGAAACCTGTACAGAATAAAAATATTCCAAAACATGCATCCTATTTGCAACAAGGCACTAAAGTAGGACAGTAAAAAAATGTGGCAAAGCCATTAACTTTTTGTCTTCAATATATAAAAAAAGGAAAATACAAAAAATACAACAAAAAAAGTATTATGTTTGGGGCAAATCCAGTCCAACTCATTACTGAGTACCACTCTCTTTTCAAGCATAGTGGTGGCTGCATCATGTTATGGTAAACTACAACACAAGGAAGCCAAATCTACACTGGAGTTGCTTACCAAGAAGACAGCAAATGTTCTTGAGTGGCCGAGTTACAGTTTTGAGTTAAATCTGCCATAAAATCTATGGCAATACCTGAAAATGATTGTCTAGCAATGATCAACAACCAATTTGACAGATCTTGAAGAATCTTTTAAATAATTATGGACAAATGTTACACAATCCAGATGTGGAAAGTGCTTAAAGACTTACCCAGAATGACTCACAGCTGTAATCGCTGCCAAAGGTGCTTCTACAAATTATTGACAAGGGTGTGAGTACTTATGTAAATGAGATAATTATGTAATTCATTTTCAATATATTAGCAAAAATGTCTAAAAACATGTTTTCACTTTGTCATTATGGGGTATTGTGTGTAGATGGGTGAGAGAGAGCAAAACTCGATTGAATCCATTTTGAATTCAGGCTGTAACACAACAAAACGTGGAATAAGTCAAGGGGTGTGAACACTTTCTAAAGGCAGCTCTGTACATATCTACCTCCAGTATCCATGCTCATTGTTAATCTGGTATTGGAACTGACCCTGTTCAGCAGCTGACTTACTGCTTATGTTCTAAGTTCTTATTTATATTTCTGGTGTTCTGCCTTATGTTATTTTTTACCTGGGGTGGCAGGTAGCTTAGTGGTTAAGAGCGTTGTGCCAGTAACCGAAAGGTCACTGGTTCTAATCCCCGAGCCGACTAGGTGAAAAATCTGCCGATGTGCCCTTGAGCGAGGCACTTAACCCTAATTGCTCTGGATAAGAGCGTCTGCTAAATGACTAAAATGTAGTTTGATATTGATTACTACCTTGTTGGGTTTAGAGCTAGCAAGAAAGGCATTTCACTGTACGTGTGACCTTGGAACTTTCTTTGGCATTACTGCCGTCTGTCTACAAATCTGACCCCCCCGTGCTATGTCATGATTTACGTGGACCACCTGTTGAGATGTGCCTTTCTGTTACGTAAATCAGGTGTTAAATGAGATGAAAAGGAGACTGGAGTGCCACTTTACGGGACTTTGCATATTATTCCATTGCTAATCAAGCATTCAAATGGGGGACCCCACATGACATATTGCTGTATTTCTGAAGTTGCTTAGAAACTTGCTAAACTTTCAACAATAAACAGTGTCCTTCCTCACCAGATCTTTAATGCCGCGGCACTACATGTACTTCCTCCTTCCTTCCCTGGGTTTAGACAGTGAGAGGAGCGCCCCTAAATAGCCCCCCTGGGACAATGTGGAGAGACATTACATCCACGTCCCAAATGGCACCCTATTCCCTATACGGTGCCATACTTTTGACAAGGGCCAGTAGTGAATAGGTTGCCATTTGGGATGCAGCCTACCTTACCGTTCAGGAAGTGCCTAGCCAGAGATTCTCCTCATTAAATCAAACCTGCTGAGAGAAAATCGGTTTCATTTCACTGGTACATTCGTCGTTTTTAATCCTTCGGCCCCCGCTCTCCTCTCACTGTCTGTGAAGATGCCTCAGTCCCTCATGGGGTCCTAAAATTAGACCTCAAATCTGGTCATTACTTTGGGATATTGCGTTCATCCCAAATTACACCCTATTCACTACGTAGCGCACTACATTTGACAAGCTGCCCTGTGAGCCCTGGTTAAAAGTAGTGCACTTCATAGGGAATAGGGTGCCATTTGGAAAACAGACATAGTGTCTGGGTTGATACACAGTCTTTATCGTGGAGCATCTGATTAATATGAAGCAAAATATGTTGAAACTTTACCCTGTAAATGCAATTCTTTAACGTTATTTCCTCCCCAAATTAAACTTAATCATAACCAATGTCACAATGACATGCAAGACAAGTTTTCTGTTTGCGTAACTAGAACAGACTGAAATAGCTAGAAACTCTTGCAATATTTGGGGTAATATTTACAGGAAAGTTGTCTGGTGGTATTTGGATTATTGGGAGGGATTGGTCTTCATAAAAGTCACTGCACTAAAAACTCAATTAAAAACCTCCATAATAAAAACAAAATGGTATTATTAATTAGTTAATTAAAAACACTGAGGTTTCGGCCATGGAGGACCTTCATCAGACAGAGCATAGGGCGATAGATCTTCCTCGTTTCTGATTGCTTCAGTGGCTCCCAATGGTAAATCAAACTCCAAGTTCTTTCACCATATTGAGCAGACAGAAGCCTCGTTTATACCTGCCTCTAACATGCGTCCTTCGTCTTGATCTTGTCCTGATCTTGTCTTTACACTTATAAAATCTGATCACAATCAGATCACAAATGAGTCTTTTAATCGTCTACACCTGTCTAAAAAAATTTAAAAAATTAAAAAAACATGGGGGATTGGAAGTGATGCAGACAATTACATTGATAGAAGATACAATCTATCTGCAATATTAAGCTGATCCATTCCCCCAAAACAAAACAAAAAAATTCCCAAATATTTTTTTTGGGCACAATCAGAATGTGGACAGGATGAGGACAAAGGACGCATGTTAGAACCAGGTATAAACGGGGCCAGAGAAAGACTAAGTTGATTGACTGTGGGCCTGGTTAGGATGAGAAAAACATAGATCTGGGAACTGTCTATTTCCTGTTCTGAAATAGTGTGAATGATGTCCAATGTTGAAAAGATGAGGACTGTGCATATTACAGCCAGTGGTGAATATTTGAACGTTCATTCAGTCATTTTGTGTTACTGTGTGGGATTTTTCTTCTCAGAGAAATCTCTTCATTGATTGTCTTCATCGTGTGCTCGTCGTTCAGAAGTGGGCTCAGGTCATAATAATAATAATAATATTCCATTTAGCAGACGCTTTTATCCAAAGCGACTTACAGTCATGCGTGCATACATTTTTTTTTTTTGTGTATGGGTGGTCCCGGGGATCGAACCCACTACCTTGGCGTTACAAGCGCCGTGCTCTACCAGCTGAGCTACAGAGGACCACAATTGCTGTACAGGATTCAAGAATCCACCAATAACACGCCCTACACATGCAGACAGTAGGTCACCTGATGCCTTGTCATGTGAAGGTGACTGGCTTCAACACGTGGGAGACCATTTCGCTTCCTGGTTGGTCACGGTACAGTGCTGCTCTCTGTGTGGAGCTAGACTGTAGAACCAGAGTATTATGTAGCTAGTATAACCTATAATGTTTCTGTGTGGAGCTAGACTGTAGCACCAGTCTTATGTAGTGTACCCTAAAATGTCTCTGTGTGGCACCTATAACTGTCTACCTTCTCCTCTGTCATTCAATCATTTAGTGTTACGTGTGGAATGACTCTTCTCAGAAAACATCATTGTTAGGGTGGGGTTTCTTTGTGAAGCCCTAGGCAGATACAGTATACCATGTGCTAAATGTCTCTGATCTGTTGTCTTGTTATTGATGTCCTGTCAGGTAAAGTTGATGTGCTCGATATTCAGATGCGGCTTCAGGACAGATTCAGTTACATCAAAAATCAATCTCATCGTCACCACACGGGGGGGACCTGATACCACCTTCATATGACAACCTCTGTCATCATCATCATTACCCAGAAGCCACCAGTAACTGCCCAGTAGGTCATCTGATGCCTTGGTTGCGTCCCCTATGGCATCCTATTCCCTATGGGCATTAAAAGGAGTGCACTATATAGGAAGCATCAATTGTCATATGAAGATGACTGGATTCAGAGCGGGGAGACCATTTAATTTCCTAATTGGTCACAGTACAGTGCTGTTCTCTGAATGGAGCCAGACTGTAGTATCAGAGTTATACTGTAGTTATACTGTAGTACCAGAGTTATACTGTAGTTATACTGTAGTACCAGAGTTATACTGTAGTTATACTGTAACACCAGAGTTATACTGTAGTTATACTGTAGTTATACTGTAACACCAGAGTTATACTGTAGTTATACTGTAGTACCAGAGTTATACTGTAGTTATACTGTAACACCAGAGTTATACTGTAGTTATACTGTAGTACCAGAGTTATACTGTAGTTATACTGTAACACCAGAGTTATACTGTAGTTATACTGTAACACCAGAGTTATACTGTAGTTATACTGTAGTACCAGAGTTATACTGTAGTTATACTGTAGTACCAGAGTTATACTGTAGTTATACTGTAGTTATACTGTAGTACCAGAGTTATACTGTAGTTATACTGTAACACATGAGTTATACTGTAGTTATACTGTAGTTATACTGTAGTACCAGAGTTATACTGTAGTTATACTGTAACACCAGAGTTATACTGTAGTTATACTGTAACACCAGAGTTATACTGTAGTTATACTGTAGTTATACTGTAGTACCAGAGTTATACTGTAGTTATACTGTAACACCAGAGTTATACTGTAGTTATACTGTAGTTATACTGTAACACCAGAGTTATACTGTAGTTATACTGTAGTACCAGAGTTATACTGTAGTTATACTGTAGTTATACTGTAGTACCAGAGTTATACTGTAGTTATACTGTAGTACCAGAGTTATACTGTAGTTATACTGTAACACCAGAGTTATACTGTAGTTATACTGTAGTTATACTGTAACACCAGAGTTATACTGTAGTTATACTGTAGTTATACTGTAACACCAGAGTTATACTGTAGTTATACTGTAACACCAGAGTTATACTGTAGTTATACTGTAGTTATACTGTAGTACCAGAGTTATACTGTAGTTATACTGTAACACCAGAGTTATACTGTAGTTATACTGTAACACCAGAGTTATACTGTAGTTATACTGTAGTACCAGAGTTATACTGTAGTTATACTGTAGTACCAGAGTTATACTGTAGTTATACTGTAACACCAGAGTTATACTGTAGTTATACTGTAACACCAGAGTTATACTGTAGTTATACTGTAGTTATACTGTAGTACCAGAGATATACTGTAGTTATACTGTAGTACCAGAGTTATACTGTAGTTATACTGTAGTACCAGAGTTATACTGTAGTTATACTGTAACACCAGAGTTATACTGTAGTTATACTGTAGTTATACTGTAACACCAGAGTTATACTGTAGTTATACTGTAGTACCAGAGTTATACTGTAGTTATACTGTAGTTATACTGTAGTACCAGAGTTATACTGTAGTTATACTGTAGTACCAGAGTTATACTGTAGTTATACTGTAGTACCAGAGTTATACTGTAGTTATACTGTAGTACCAGAGTTATACTGTAGTTATACTGTAACACCAGAGTTATACTGTAGTTATACTGTAGTTATACTGTAGTACCAGAGATATACTGTAGTTATACTGTAGTACCAGAGTTATACTGTAGTTATACTGTAGTACCAGAGTTATACTGTAGTTATACTGTAGTACCAGAGTTATACTGTAGTTATACTGTAGTTATACTGTAGTACCAGAGTTATACTGTGGTTATACTGTAGTACCAGAGTTATACTGTAGTTATACTGTAGTACCAGAGTTATACTGTAGTTATACTGTAGTTATACTGTAGTACCAGAGTTATACTGTAGTTATACTGTAGTACCAGAGTTATACTGTAGTTATACTGTAGTACCAGAGTTATACTGTAGTTATACTGTAACACCAGAGTTATACTGTAGTTATACTGTAGTTATACTGTAACACCAGAGTTATACTGTAGTTATACTGTAACACCAGAGTTATACTGTAGTTATACTGTAGTACCAGAGTTATACTGTAGTTATACTGTAGTTATACTGTAGTACCAGAGTTATACTGTAGTTATACTGTAACACCAGAGTTATACTGTAGTACCAGAGTTATACTGTAGTTATACTGTAACACCAGAGTTATACTGTAGTTATACTGTAGTTATACTGTAGTACCAGAGATATACTGTAGTTATACTGTAGTACCAGAGTTATACTGTAGTTATACTGTAGTACCAGAGTTATACTGTAGTTATACTGTAGTACCAGAGTTATACTGTAGTTATACTGTAGTTATACTGTAGTACCAGAGTTATACTGTAGTTATACTGTAGTACCAGAGTTATACTGTAGTTATACTGTAGTACCAGAGTTATACTGTAGTTATACTGTAACACCAGAGTTATACTGTAGTTATACTGTAGTTATACTGTAACACCAGAGTTATACTGTAGTTATACTGTAACACCAGAGTTATACTGTAGTTATACTGTAGTACCAGAGTTATACTGTAGTTATACTGTAGTTATACTGTAGTACCAGAGTTATACTGTAGTTATACTGTAACACCAGAGTTATACTGTAGTACCAGCGTTATACTGTAGTTATACTGTAGTTATACTGTAACACCAGAGTTATACTGTAGTTATACTGTAACACCAGAGTTATACTGTAGTACCAGAGTTATACTGTAGTTATACTGTAACACCAGAGTTATACTGTAGTTATACTGTAGTTATACTGTAGTTAAACTGTAGTACCAGAGTTATACTGTAGTTATACTGTAACACCAGAGTTATACTGTAGTTATACTGTAGTTATAATGTAACACCAGAGTTACACTGTAGTTATACTGTAACACCAGAGTTATACTGTAGTTATACTGTAGTACCAGAGTTATACTGTAGTTATACTGTAGTTATACTGTAGTACCAGAGTTATACTGTAGTTATACTGTAACACCAGAGTTATACTGTAGTTATACTGTAACACCAGAGTTATACTGTAGTTATACTGTAACACCAGAGTTATACTGTAGTTATACTGTAGTACCAGAGTTATACTGTAGTTATACTGTAGTTATACTGTAGTACCAGAGTTATACTGTAGTTATACTGTAGTACCAGAGTTATACTGTAGTTATACTGTAGTACCAGAGTTATACTGTAGTTATACTGTAACACCAGAGTTATACTGTAGTTATACTGTAACACCAGAGTTATACTGTAGTTATACTGTAGTTATACTGTAACACCAGAGTTATACTGTAGTTATACTGTAGTTATACTGTAACACCAGAGTTATACTGTAGTTATACTGTAGTACCAGAGTTATACTGTAGTTATACTGTAGTACCAGAGTTATACTGTAGTGTTACTGTAGTACCAGAGTTATACTGTAGTTATACTGTAACACCAGAGTTATACTGTAGTTATACTGTAACACCAGAGTTATACTGTAGTTATACTGTAACACCAGAGTTATACTGTAGTTATACTGTAGTACCAGAGTCATACTGTAGTTATACTGTAGTACCAGAGTTATACTGTAGTTATACTGTAACACCAGAGTTATACTGTAGTTATACTGTAACACCAGAGTTATACTGTAGTTATACTGTAACACCAGAGTTATACTGTAGTTATACTGTAACATCAGAGTTATACTGTAGTTATACTGTAGTTATACTGTAACAAATCAAATCAAATCAAATCAAATTTTATTGGTCACATGCGCCGAATACAACAGGTGCAGACATTACAGTGAAATGCTTACTTACAGCCCTTAACCAACAGTGCATTTATTTTAAACAAAAAAGTAAGAATAAAACAACAACAAAAAAAGTGTTGAGAAAAAAAGAGCAGAAGTAAAATAAAGTGACAGTAGGGAGGCTATATATACAGTAAAATAAAGTGACAGTAGGGAGGCTATATATACAGGGGGACGTTGCAGAGTCAATGTACGGGGCACCGGCTAGTTGAGGTAGTTGAGGTAATATGTACATGTGGGTAGAGTTAAAGTGACTATGCATAAACACCAGAGTTATACTGTAGTTATACTGTAGTTATACTGTAACACCAGAGTTATACTGTAGTTATACTGTAGTTATACTGTAACACCAGAGTTATACTGTAGTTATACTGTAGTACCAGAGTTATACTGTAGTTATACTGTAACCCCAGAGTTATACTGTAGTTATACTGTAGTACCAGAGTTATACTGTAGTTATACTGTAACACCAGAGTTATACTGTAGTTATACTGTAGTACCAGAGTTATACTGTAGTTATACTGTAACACCAGAGTTATACTGTAGTTATACTGTAACACCAGAGTTATACTGTAGTTATACTGTAGTTATACTGTAACACCAGAGTTATACTGTAGTTATACTGTAGTACCAGAGTTATACTGTAGTTATACTGTAACACCAGAGTTATACTGTAGTTATACTGTAACACCAGAGTTATACTGTAGTTATACTGTAGTTATACTGTAGTACCAGAGTTATACTGTAGTTATACTGTAACACCAGAAGTTATACTGTAGTTATACTGTAGTTATACTGTAACACCAGAGTTATACTGTAGTTATACTGTAGTACCAGAGTTATACTGTAGTTATACTGTAGTTATACTGTAGTACCAGAGTTATACTGTAGTTATACTGTAGTACCAGAGTTATACTGTAGTTATACTGTAACACCAGAGTTATACTGTAGTTATACTGTAGTTATACTGTAACACCAGAGTTATACTGTAGTTATACTGTAGTTATACTGTAACACCAGAGTTATACTGTAGTTATACTGTAACACCAGAGTTATACTGTAGTTATACTGTAGTTATACTGTAGTACCAGAGTTATACTGTAGTTATACTGTAACACCAGAGTTATACTGTAGTTATACTGTAACACCAGAGTTATACTGTAGTTATACTGTAGTACCAGAGTTATACTGTAGTTATACTGTAGTACCAGAGTTATACTGTAGTTATACTGTAACACCAGAGTTATACTGTAGTTATACTGTAACACCAGAGTTATACTGTAGTTATACTGTAGTTATACTGTAGTACCAGAGATATACTGTAGTTATACTGTAGTACCAGAGTTATACTGTAGTTATACTGTAGTACCAGAGTTATACTGTAGTTATACTGTAACACCAGAGTTATACTGTAGTTATACTGTAGTTATACTGTAACACCAGAGTTATACTGTAGTTATACTGTAGTACCAGAGTTATACTGTAGTTATACTGTAGTACCAGAGTTATACTGTAGTTATACTGTAGTACCAGAGTTATACTGTAGTTATACTGTAGTTATACTGTAGTACCAGAGTTATACTGTAGTTATACTGTAGTACCAGAGTTATACTGTAGTTATACTGTAGTACCAGAGTTATACTGTAGTTATACTGTAACACCAGAGTTATACTGTAGTTATACTGTAGTTATACTGTAACACCAGAGTTATACTGTAGTTATACTGTAACACCAGAGTTATACTGTAGTTATACTGTAGTTATACTGTAGTTATACTGTAACACCAGAGTTATACTGTAGTTATACTGTAACACCAGAGTTATACTGTAGTACCAGAGTTATACTGTAGTTATACTGTAACACCAGAGTTATACTGTAGTTATACTGTAGTTATACTGTAGTTAAACTGTAGTACCAGAGTTATACTGTAGTTATACTGTAACACCAGAGTTATATTGTAGTTATACTGTAGTTATAATGTAACACCAGAGTTACACTGTAGTTATACTGTAACACCAGAGTTATACTGTAGTTATACTGTAGTACCAGAGTTATACTGTAGTTATACTGTAGTTATACTGTAGTACCAGAGTTATACTGTAGTTATACTGTAACACCAGAGTTATACTGTAGTTATACTGTAACACCAGAGTTATACTGTAGTTATACTGTAACACCAGAGTTATACTGTAGTTATACTGTAGTACCAGAGTTATACTGTAGTTATACTGTAGTTATACTGTAGTACCAGAGTTATACTGTAGTTATACTGTAGTACCAGAGTTATACTGTAGTTATACTGTAGTACCAGAGTTATACTGTAGTTATACTGTAACACCAGAGTTATACTGTAGTTATACTGTAACACCAGAGTTATACTGTAGTTATACTGTAGTTATACTGTAACACCAGAGTTATACTGTAGTTATACTGTAGTACCAGAGTTATACTGTAGTGTTACTGTAGTACCAGAGTTATACTGTAGTTATACTGTAACACCAGAGTTATACTGTAGTTATACTGTAACACCAGAGTTATACTGTAGTTATACTGTAACACCAGAGTTATACTGTAGTTATACTGTAGTACCAGAGTCATACTGTAGTTATACTGTAGTACCAGAGTTATACTGTAGTTATACTGTAACACCAGAGTTATACTGTAGTTATACTGTAGTACCAGAGTTATACTGTAGTTATACTGTAACACCAGAGTTATACTGTAGTTATACTGTAGTACCAGAGTCATACTGTAGTTATACTGTAGTACCAGAGTTATACTGTAGTTATACTGTAACACCAGAGTTATACTGTAGTTATACTGTAACACCAGAGTTATACTGTAGTTATACTGTAACACCAGAGTTATACTGTAGTTATACTGTAACACCAGAGTTATACTGTAGTTATACTGTAACATCAGAGTTATACTGTAGTTATACTGTAGTTATACTGTAACAAATCAAATCAAATCAAATCAAATTTTATTGGTCACATGCGCCGAATACAACAGGTGCAGACATTACAGTGAAATGCTTACTTACAGCCCTTAACCAACAGTGCATTTATTTTAAACAAAAAAGTAAGAATAAAACAACAACAAAAAAAGTGTTGAGAAAAAAAGAGCAGAAGTAAAATAAAGTGACAGTAGGGAGGCTATATATACAGTAAAATAAAGTGACAGTAGGGAGGCTATATATACAGGGGGGTACCGTTGCAGAGTCAATGTGCGGGGGCACCGGCTAGTTGAGGTAGTTGAGGTAATATGTACATGTGGGTAGAGTTAAAGTGACTATGCATAAACACCAGAGTTATACTGTAGTTATACTGTAGTTATACTGTAACACCAGAGTTATACTGTAGTTATACTGTAGTTATACTGTAACACCAGAGTTATACTGTAGTTATACTGTAGTTATACTGTAACACCAGAGTTATACTGTAGTTATACTGTAACACCAGAGTTATACTGTAGTTATACTGTAGTTATACTGTAACACCAGAGTTATACTGTAGTTATACTGTAGTACCAGAGTTATACTGTAGTTATACTGTAACCCCAGAGTTATACTGTAGTTATACTGTAGTACCAGAGTTATACTGTAGTTATACTGTAACACCAGAGTTATACTGTAGTTATACTGTAGTTATACTGTAGTACCAGAGTTATACTGTAGTTATACTGTAGTACCAGAGTTATACTGTAGTTATACTGTAACCCCAGAGTTATACTGTAGTTATACTGTAGTACCAGAGTTATACTGTAGTTATACTGTAACACCAGAGTTATACTGTAGTTATACTGTAGTTATACTGTAACACCAGAGTTATACTGTAGTTATACTGTAACACCAGAGTTATACTGTAGTTATACTGTAACACCAGAGTTATACTGTAGTTATACTGTAACACCAGAGTTATACTGTAGTTATACTGCAACACCAGAGTTATACTGTAGTTATACTGTAACACCAGAGTTATACTTGTTATGATTTACCAGTATTAGAACCCAAATGCAGACAAGTACACCAAGCCAGAGAAGGTTTAACAGGTTTATTTAAAATGTTCAATAGTCCAGGTTTCCAATAATAGGGGAAGAGCAAGTCCAGGTTATAGGGAGGGTAACAGATCCAGGTCAGGGCAGGTGTGGTACCGTAATGTCCTAGTGTCCGTGGTGAGTCCAAAAGAGAGGTCCGGTAGTGGAGAGCAGGATGGTGGTGGCAGGAGTGAAGCGGAGGCAGGAGTCAGGTTCCAAATATCTGTGGCACAGGAGAAAAAGTAAATGGAACAGGCCAAAACACAAAGAGCAAAAATAAACAGGTTGAGTCGGCAGCGAGACTAACATGGTTGTCTTGACTATGATCTGACGATGAGTGGTAAGTTTGACCGGGTCTTAAAGGCTGAGGTGATTATGGTGAATGAGCTGCAGCTGGAACCCTGACTCCCGCACACCAGACTTCACTCCTGCAATCAAGGACAGACAGAGGGGGAGGAGAGAGCAGAGAGAGAGCTACCTAGCAGCAGTAGGCCTAACAGTACCCCCCTCTACGGACGCCACCTGGCGGCCGACGGGGTTTATCGGGATGTAACCTGTGAAACTCTCGGACCAGAGCAGGATCCACAATGAAGCTCCTGGGCACCCAGGAACGTTCCTCAGGACCATAACCTCCCAATCCACCAGGTACTGGAAACCACGACCCGGCGGCGAACATCCAGAAGTCGCGGACAGTGTAGACCGGACCCCCCACCCACGATCCTGGGCGGAGGAGGGGACGAGAGGCGGGCACAGAGGGCTAACCGACACAGGCTTAATCTGGGAAACATGAAAGGTGGAATGAACCCGTAGGGAGGCAGGAAGCTGTAGCTTAACCGCGCAGGGGTTAACAATAGACAGTATCTTGAACGGTCCTATAAAACGAGGCGCCATCTTCTTAGACTCCACCTTCAATGGAAGGTCCCGTGACTTCAGCCATACCTCTTGACCAGGAGAGTAACCGGGAGCCTGGGACCGGTGACGGTTGGCTTGCCTCTGCATGTACGCCGAAGCTCGGGACAGAGCTACCCTGGCCTTCCTCCAGACCTTGAAGCAGCGGCGCATGGGACTGCACCGAGGGTACCGCCAGTTCCCTCTCTTGAGAAGGGAACAGGGGAGGTTGATAACCCAGAGCACACAGAAAAGGAGACAAACCAGAGGAAGCGTTAGTCAAGGTGTTATGAGCATATTCCACCCAGGGGAGCATGGAGCTCCATGACCCAGGGTTAGACCCTGTGACACAGCGAAGAGCGGTCTCCATCTCCTGGTTCGCTCTCTCGGCTTGCCCGTTGGTCTGGGGGTGATATCCAGAGGACAGGCTGGATGTAATGCCCAAAGCTTTACAGAAAGCTTTCCACACCTGGGAGACAAACTGGGGACCCCTGTCAGAGAACAATATCCGGGGTAGACCATGAGAGCGGAACACATGTTCAACCAAATATCAGCCGCTCTCTGGCAGTGGGCAGTTTAGGTAGGGCCAAAAAATGAGCGAACTTAGAAAAACGATCAATCACCGTAAGAATTACAGTCTTTCCAGACGAGGGGGAAGTCCAGTGACAAAATCCATAGCGATATGCGACCAGGGCCGGCTGGGTATAGGTAGAGGTCGTAGATGACCAGCGCTGGCCTGGGTGGAGTTCTTACTTGTGCACATACCGTACAAGCAGCAATGAAGGCTCGAGTGTCCGCCTCCATCGTGGCCCACCAGAACTTCCGTCGCACAAAGTCAAGGGTCCGCGAAACTCCAGGGTGACAGGTAAGGGGAGACGAGTGAGCCCACTGAAGTACCTGGGAGCGAGCAGACTCAGGGACAAACATCCGGTTAGGAGGACCCCTCCCAGGGGTCAGCTTGATGATGTTGAGCCTGTCTAACAATCCCCCTCGATGTCACATGTGACGACCGCAATACTGCAGGTAGGAGGCAAAATGGGTTCAGGGTTACTACCAGTATCAACAGCCGAATAAACACGAGACAGGGCGTCAGGCTTGACGTTGCGTGACCCAGGGATTCGGTAAGACAGAGAAAAATTGAATCTCCCCAAAAAATAGTGCCCACCTGGCTTGACCGGGGGGGTTGAGCTGCTTACGCTGACTGGAGGTAAGCCAGATTCTTATGATCCGTCCAAACGATGAAGGGTTGTTCCGTCCTCCAACCAATGTCGCCACTCCTCGAGAGCCAGCTTAACTGGCGAGCAGTTCACGATTGCCAACATCATAATTCCTCTCTGCCTGAGAAAGTTTCCTTGAGAGAAAAGCACAGGGATGCAGTTTGTTATCTTCAGGAGAACGCTGTGACAACACCGCACCTACCCCAGTGTCGGATGCATCCACCTCCACGACAAACTGGCGGTCGGGGTCCGGCTGCATCAGAATGGGAGCCGAGGCGAAGCGATGTTTCAGTTCTTCGAACGCTGATTCGGCCCCTTCATTCCAAGCGAACGGTCGTGAGATGGAGGTGAGAGCGGTGAGTGGCGCCGCAATGCGGCTGTAGTCCTTGATGAACCTCCTATAGAAGTTCGCAAACCCCAGAAATCGTTGAAGTTGTTTGCGGGTAGAGGGGGCTGGCCAGTCCGTGACAGCAGAGATCTTAGCTGGGTCCATCCGCAACTCCCCCTGAGCGATGATGTAACCCAAAAAAGAGGTCTCAGACACATGAAATTCACATTTCTCCATCTTCACAAACAGTTTGTTCTCCAACAACCTTTGCAACACCTGGCGCACATGCAGTTCATGTTCCTGGGAGGACTCTGAGAAAATCAAGATATCATCCAGATAGACAAAAACAAACCGATTCAACATGTCCCGAAGGACATCATTGACTAGTGCCTGAAAAAACAGCAGGGGCATTAGACAACCCAAAAGGCATAACCAGATACTCAAAATGTCCCAAGGGTGTGTTGAAGGCAGTCTTCCATTCATCACCCTTACGAATGCGCACCAGGTGATACGCATTTCGTAAGATCCAGTTTCGTAAAGATGGTAGCACCATGAAGGAGGGGAAAAGCAGAATTAATCAAAGGCAGAGAATACTTGTTCTTAATGGTGATGTTGTTAAGTCCACGGTAATCAATACAGGGTCTGAGGGTCTTATCCTTCTTAGCAACAAAAGAATCCCGCTCCTACAGGTGACGAGGAAGGACGCATAATACCTGCCGCCAAGGGAGTCCCGAATGTAGTTCTCCATAGCCTCCGTCTCCGGCCGGGAGAGATTGTACAGGCGACTGCTGGGGAGCGGGGCTCCTGGCTGGAGGTCAATGGCACAGTCGTAAGGGGCCGGTGGGAGGAGGAAGAGAAGTAGCTCTGTGTTTGCAGAAAACGGATGCCAGGTCATGATACACGTCAGGAACATTAGAAAGATCCATGGACTCCAGTGGAGGTCGAGGCACAGTACTGGCAGGAGTCAGAGCAGAACACAAACAATTCACATGACAAAATGTGCTCCATGAAACAATTCTACCTGTCACCCAATCAATGTGTGGATTGTGTCTTATGAGCCAGGGGATACCAAGGACCAGAGGGGGTCTGTGGGCAGTCGATAATATGGAATTGAATGTTCTCCTGATGATTTCCGACACCCTAAGACAAACAGGAACAGTCTGATGGGTAATATGGGTCAACAATTGTCCATTCAGACCCTTAGCCTGCAGCGGACAGTCCATAGGAACAGTCTCCAAATCCATTTGTTGAGCCCACTCTCTATCCAAAAGCTTTTACGTCTGCACCAGAGTCAATCAGCGCACTAACAGAGAGATTCTGGAACTGCCACTGGAGGGATGCCTGGAGCAGAATGCGGGAGAGAGAGGAAGAATCCGCTGCTCGGCTCACCAAAACTTCTCCCATTAATGATGAGTCGGCCCTTTTCCCCGGACGAACTGGGCAGGAAGGAACGAAATGACCAGCTTCTCACAATACAGGCAGACCCGAGCCTGAATGCGAC